>NC_071531.1:100596858-100791858 GCF_026979565.1 Vidua chalybeata | reverse complement strand
TAGCAGGAAATTTTCCCCAGGTAAGTAACATACAACACCATGCATGAGTCTTGGCAGATGGAGAGAAATAACAGAATTGCCCCTTGCCACATCATGCTACAGCCACTGAGTTCAAGAAAGACTTACTGAGATAAAAGCTAAGAAAATAAGCAAGCATTAGCATCACAAAATACAAATGAGAAGCAAGGAAAATCCATTAAAGAATGTGAAGTACCAGAAAGGTAAATGGCTTTATCAACCATGAACTCCTCTGCAAAACGGATGTGACAAAAATTCTTCTTGCTTTTCCGAATTGCTGTTATATCTCCACACTGCTCAAAGACTTCCTGAATGATTTCCTCCGTAGCATTTTCTGGTAATCCTCCAACAAACACCGTTTTACACCCAGGAGGTCTCTCTCTTGTAGAAGGTGGCGGAAGATCTAAGTCAAAACAGAAATCACATTGGAACACAAAATTTGTTTTTTGATCGATTGGCTCTATTCACCCCTTCAATCAGTTCTGGGCAGCAACAGTTATTTGATATAGTACAGAGGTAGAAGAGAGGGACAAGCAAAATAATTGAATATTGCAGAGATTATCCAAAATTGATTACTTGAATCTAAACCCTTTCAAGCTTTAGGTGGTACTTCAAACATTTATTCCTGCCACTGTGGGTTGTACTCCAGGACAGACAGTGAGGTCTAAAAGGATCTTTCTTTTCTCTGTACAGCCACACAAAAACTAGAAAAATATTCTGTTTCTAAGCAGAGGGGCTTCTGCAACTCATTTGACCCTGAGCACAGATCTCAGGCTCTAGTGCAGTGCATTCAAAGCCCAAACTGCAACATTTCTGGCTCATACCCATCACTCGCCACACTCACCAAGTGTGTGGGCTGTGAGCAAGCCCATGCTGCGTACATCCTGTGCACTTGGGCTGGACACCTTTCCCTGGTATTAGCATAATTTCATTTCTGTCTCAGAGTACAGGAGCACAGCAAACAGAAAAACAAAGTGGGGAACACAACAAAGTGACAGCATGATGAAAACACTCTGCCGGTTATCTGTTTTGTCTTGTTGCCAGATAATGGAGCAGACGGCAGCACAGAGGAAGGATAACCTCATTGTTTACAAGTGCTCATGAGGTGGAGTAGATAGAACTGCTACCTTCATGTATATATAGAGAGAATTTATACACAGCTATATTGGAAAAACTATTAAATTTTTGAAAGCTGTATAAAAAATAAAAGCTTTCATAATGCTTCACCTTGTTTATACACAGTGAAAGTAATTCTCTAAGAATGAATATGACTAATATGACTTACTGTTTTGGCCCTTTAACACAGTAAAGGAGGCTGCAACCTTAAAGTGTACATATATATACATACATACATACTCACATATACAATAAGTTTGATTAAACTGTGGTCTGGATACACTGCAAATCCAGAGCACCTGAATATTTGCTTAATGTTCTCATTTCACAGTGATACTTAAAGTCACTGGTATGATGGCTCTGAAACTCATGGGACCAACACACAAAATCAGGGTTTGTGCCGAGCTGGTATCTGAGTGGGAGGAGTTTTCCATTTGCACAGTCATAGCAGGAACAGGAGGGAACCTGGTCCCTGCTTTCAAAAAGAAAAAGGAACTCATCTGCCATGTTGAACTTCTTGAAAAATGGCAGGAGACAAGCTGTAGCCCCCTTTCCCTTCATGTCCCTCAAAAAGGGACTGTAGTGAGGCAGTTTGGGGTGCAAGGTACTGTGTTCAGGGGCATGAACCCAGATCGGTCCCATCTAACTACAGACACCTGAAGGGGAGTGCAGAGATGAACAGCACCATATAAGCTTTATATTTTGTGACATCCTGATCTACAGGAAAGACAGGTATATACTATGAGCAGTGTAGATCTTTAGGCTGTGTTACTTTTCTTTAAGTATTTTTCTTTTTTGGACAAGCTTCATAATTTTTTTTATGTGACCTTACAGAAGTGAATAAGGATGCTTTTATGCCATACCATGCTTTACACACAGAATAGACCTTAGAAGGAAAGACCACACATGCCTGTAATTATAAAGCATAACTGTTATTAGATAAAAAAAATCCATGCAATGCATTTAGGAAAGTAACATTCTTTTTTCAGTGGCACTTACTTGGGTTTGGAGGAAAAAGCGTGCAGCTTTTGCAGTGAATTATTTCTTTGACTACAGGCACATCTGTTGGTGGTGGTGGCGGCACTAACCCCATGCCTGGTATCATTGGGTTAATTGGAGTGATTCCAGTCATCATGCTAAGGCTTGGATCAAAGCCTGGTACACAGATTGAATCTGTAAGTATAGAACATAAAATCCTGGCTTATAAATCTTGAAACTACCTGTTAAAATGTTCTTGCACAGACAGTTTCCCTTTAAGTCTGTTTTCCTTGTTTGTTTCACAAGCATCACTGTGAGAATTAGGAGAAGGGAAAAAGGAAAAATGGAAAAATGGAAAAGGCAGAGAAATAGGGAGAAGAGAGGGAGAAGGAGAGAGAAAGGGAAAGGAAGAGGGGGAGGGGGATGAGGAGGAGGGAGATGCATTCTCAGTGAAAAAAAATAAACTACGCATAAAGAAGGGAATGTTACATAATCTAAAATATTAACATGACTGAGTAAAATATAGCACATTAACGTGTAAAACCATGCACCATGAATATCTGTTATTATCTGGAATGCAATTTTCTTTTCATTATGCTACTGTGGTGTTTTCATTGCTTTCTGCCCAAAGCGTAAAAAGAATATAATTTAACATTGATATGTCCTCTCCATCTAATTGTCAGACAGATTTATCACAACATAGCCTTCTCACATAAGTGACCTTGATTTACATACAATACAGAGAAAGATCCATTTCTGGCTGCTTTATAGATGTCTAGTTAGCCAAGACTTCTAACCATTTTACCCTGGAATATAAATTTACAGCTGCACAGAATGGAGTCTTTTTGAACCTTGGAATTCATTTCTTCTTGTCCTGTTATTTAATCGGATTAGTAGATTCACCTCAACATATGTACTATTAACATATACCACTACAGACTTATAAAGGAAAATGAATATTTGGCAAGCATTCTCTTTCTTCTTCCTGATCTCCTTGCCAAGACTTCTACATGTATTACTTAAAGCTGAAAGATTTACCGGGGAGCACCAGTGCTTTAACACCAAGAATTGTAATAAGCAGATGTTTCAGAGGAACCGAGAGCCAACTTCTGAAATTCGTTTTCGTTAAAAACAAGGCTTTGGGTTTCTTGAGGCATAATGAATAAAATATTTTGAGAGACCAATCTCTTTGTTGGCATAACACTGCTGCTATTTGGCATCATCAATTATTTAAAAGAAGAGAGTTACTTTGGTGTTCTACAGATTTTCTGCTGAGTTTTCTGGCTAGCAACTGGAAAGTATTTAATGATACGTGTAAACATGGGGTTTGGTAGCTCAGGAGTTTGTTTATTTTGAAGAAGGAAAGAGGGAAGAGGGAAACAACTCCTTCTCAAGCATTTTATACATACATATACACATATATATATACACACGTATATATATGAGCTTTGAGCCAATTTCAAAAAGGCAGCATGATTAATGAAATGTGACCAGAGGGACACCAGTTTCTTCATCCTAAATCTGCTGCTGAGAAGCCATGTGGCCCCGGGTGAGCCTTCTTACCTTTCTGTATCTTCATTTCTGCATCTACAAAACAGGCATGGCAATACTCACTTACTGGCGAATATTAGCTCACATTTTTATAGCACTTTGCAGGTGTAAAGCACTCTGTGGGGGCTGAAAATTAGCATTATTATTCCTGTGAAACATCCATAATCATCTTCTCCAGGAAGGACAACTGAGGACTGAGAAGTACTCTAAAAGAGCTCATATCTGTCTCAACCGCATGCTCCCTGTTCTTCACGCACTGACTGTGAGCCTTTACCACCTTCAGGCAGTCCTGTACAACAAGCGTAGCAAGTGCACAGTAAGCAAGGATTTGCTTTAGGCTTAGTGAAGACTAGTATTAATGAAAAGTCATGATATTACATTATTTTTTTTTTAATAAGTGGGTTTTGAAAAAGGATTTGCTCTGGGTGTGATGCCTTTTTTTTTCAGTATCGATGTATATGCATTGCTTTTCAGATTTAGCTTTGAAACTTGGAGTCTGTAGTTTATTCTGCAAGATGCAGTGGTGGCCATATATTAAATATTCATGGTGAATGCCGGGAGATGGAGTTAGAGGTGAAAGGGCAACACATAATCCAAAGAAATCCTTAGGCTATGCTAATAATCTTAATCTCTGTTCTACAAGTCAGACTTCGGACAGTCACAGAAGACCACACTTTGCAGCACTCTCTGGCTGTGGGTGGAACTCCGTCTTTGTTACTCTCTGCTAAAACATCCAATAGAGCTCAGTGGCATGCAAAGCAGGTCACCACGCTAGCACACAACACACTGTGCCATACCAGCCCTCTCCAGGCATCAGGACATCTCCTGCCAAATGACGCATTTTCTCTATCCTTCTGGACAAGTGTAGGGTCTGCTACAGTCCCAGCCAGATACGAAATTTTATACTGAATCCAATATCCACAGTAAAGCTGCAGCATTCTGAAGCACAGGTACAAGATGATGGACAGAAGGCCAAGTTCTCCCTGTCCCATAAGTACCTTCAAGGCCCCATGGCACAGCCAAGGAAAAAGTTCATCATCTGGCAAGTGCTACCACAAGGTGTATTTAGCTTTTGCTGTTCTGTCCTTAAGACAACCACCAGATACATTTCAGCTTTTCTCCAGGGCTAGTGACATGAAATAACAGCAAACTCTGCCCAAACCACAGGCACGTGCTCTCACCGAGAGCAAAGACGGCAGGTTTCAATAAGGTTCAGTTTTCTGAATTTTTCCTTTGGCAGTGGTGCAGACACAGAGAAAAACAAATCTAAGAGAGATGGCCACAGGGAAACTCATGTCCACAAACACTGCGAATCTGGGCAGGAGAGCTTTTAGGCTGCATGCTAATCAGAACAGATTTGTGAATTAAGCAGAAGAAAATTATTTGCCACTAATTCCTGGCACATTCAAGCAAATGTGACTTTGTAAGTAACTTTGCCTGTGTTAAATCAGTACATGGCTTTGTCATCAGTTTCTTTTACAACTAGAATGAATCTACAAGAGCACGAGCAAAGTGCTGGGGTCCAGTTCAACACTCATGGAATGTCCTTCTAGGAGTGCTGGGACTCTGTGCCTTCAGAAGGTGACTGTGCTGAGGTATACTTAAGAGGACTCAGTCAATACTTCTTGAAATTTAATTCCACATCTTGCAGGCACTAATCCAAGCCCTGCTAAGGTCAATAGCAAGACTACTGAAGGCACAAACAGATTTTTAACCCTGACCACATTTAAATTCTCTGTCCTCTTGAATCAGTTGCTTCGTTTTCCCAGTGTGTTAAATTGAGAATGACATGCTTTCATACATAGTATGAGCACTGAGAGGATGCACAGGTACCAACTGTCAAACATCCTGGAAAAGAAAATCATTCTCTGAAAACTAAAAACTATTATTATGCATTGCAGTGAAGGAAAATCCAGATGAATTTCTAAAGAGTTAAGCTCTTGTTTGGACCCCTGAAAAGACTGACGTTGCTTGCATCTCTGGAGAAGATGATGCATGCCACCTGGATATTGCTGACAAACCATGACAAGGGACTATAGATGGGGTGTCCAAAGGAAATACTGGTCTGGACTCTGAGGTGCAGAGAAAAAAGAATGATAGTCACCACAAAAGAAAGTTAATAAATTTGCCACATCTGTGATAGGATCTAGAAGAATCCCAAGTTTAACTATATTAACGCTATTGAGTGGTGCAATAATAGAAGTTGGATATATAGCTCTTGTCTAGAAACAAGGGATGATCATCCATCAGCACCACCACTGCAGTCTGCTCCATGTCCTGGCAAAATGCCCATCTGGAGCAGGGCCAGGACACCAATCTTAGCACTGGAGGCAACTCCTGTTGAACTAACTGGTAAGATTGTTGGTCTTCAGCATGAAAGAAAATTATAAGAGTTATGCAAGGATTTCAAAAAATAGGAGTCAATCCTGCCCACGTATGATTTTTTAACAGATCTTCTTAAAGATATGATTATTAAGATACTGTAGATTTTATTATGTTACTCTAAACAAAAAGATATATTATTTTTATAAGCAACACATCTGAAGAGTTAAAAAAGCAATATTTTATGCTTTCAGTAATCATGGCATTCTTTTTTAAAGGGATCTATTCATATTTATGCAGTTAGCTAAGGACTTAGAAATTAAAAACAATCTGGAAAAAGAAACAATATTTTCATTTAAAAAATGTTAATAAAGAATTAATAAATGAAATCATTAAAATGAAAAGTAATTAGAGATCATAAAGAACTTTAGGACTGGAAAAGCACATGTCGATCAAGTTAGAGTCCTTGTGGATACTGTACAAAAGGCTTGAACATTCACACATTTGTATAGGAAAATAAAAGTATTTAACATCAATATTTTGAAGAGAGAATATCTTGAAATGGAGAGGCCTAAATTTGGCAAAGCAAGTTAATTCCTGTTTCATCTGATAAAAAATTGGCATGGTGGAGAACAATAAAAACCTCTGGAAAGCAAATATTTGGAATTGGCAGTCAGAGAGACAATAAGAAAAACCTTAAACACGTCGAGTAGTTTTTAAAGCTTCTTTCTCTTTCAAGTGGAGTAAAAGAACAAAACATTTCACAGAAAATCTCTGAGTCTGAAAAAACCAGAAGAACAAAAAAAATTCCTTTGATGAAAACTACATTCTAGCATAGTAAGTAGTGTAAAACAATTGCTTTTATTAGGGTCCATTTTGGAAGGGCAGGAACAACTTTGTCTTCCATAAAAACAGCCACACAATCTTGTAGAACCATCCTCCTTTCCTTCTTTGGCAACGGTTGCTGTCTGAATCACCTTATGTTTTTGCCACACTATTGCTGTGCTCAGGTAACAAGGATCTTTATTCCTGCCAGCTGTGCTTTTGGGTATTGCACTCCATTGCCAATACTAAGTTACCACCATATGTCCACCAGCCCTTGCCACAAGGTATTAATCTGCTCAAAATCACTTTTTAATGGTATAATCCCCTCTACGATTTATAGTATTAGCCCTTGGGTGTGTCTTAATTTTTTTTTTGCCTGCAACTGGCAATTGTTTCTGTGGAGTTTTATGAAAGCTGCCAAGTTGTATTTCTGTTGGATGCATAAGAACATCCACAAAACAGGGGTTTGTGAGCACAAATATGGAAGGTTTCCACCATGGACATCATCAGTCATGTGGCTCAGACCTGCTGGTCAAACACACAGAGAAATGGTGAGCAGTGAAAACAATGATCTGAGCACAAAGCAACTAACAGAAATAATAAATGCTGAAAAGGTTCCCATGGCATGAGAGTGATAATTTTACACCTACAAAAAGAATCTGTTTTCTGCTAGGGAATGCCAACATGAACTGAAAGCACTAGGACAGTCCTGGTAGCAGCTGGCAGTAAATATATTAAGATGCTTCTTAAACTTTGTTTTCTGTGGAGGGAAAAAAAAAAAAAGATCTGGAGATTCAGATATTTGATCGTGCGTTTTAGAAACATCATTGCTGAGTATTTTGAGACTGAATATTGTGTAGATTTCTAAAATTTGAAATTAAAATTTTTCTGAAAAACAGCAAATCTAATAGAGAATCTGCCTCCCTTATAACAAATACATATATATACACATACATAAATATATATACTATCACTAGAAAATAAAGTGTTGCTATTTTTTTATTTGAAATAAAGAAAGTACCTTATTAGAATAAGGAAGAGTTACTCTAAAAACTTGTATTTTTATCTAAAATTGTCCCTCAAAACTCAGCAGTCTGCCAGTGCCTTTATTATCAACACAATCTAATATTTTCCCTATGAGCAATTAAGAAAGCATATTCAGCTGCCAGCCAGAGATCAAGGCTGGATCACCGTTTTCCCTGGTCATTCAATTCCTAACATCTTCTGGCTTTAACAAAGCTTTTGGTGGATGTGACTCGTTTGGTCAATATTTAGGGCTTCTCTCATCACCATCTTTGAATACATTTCCTTGACCAATTTAGACATCATTAAACATCTAGACTTCTCTGTCTCTAAAATAGATGCTGGATTGTCTGGTGAAATTCTAGACACATAGTAATAAACAAAGGTGGGGTAAAAAACATCTGACAGCTCCTCCATTTGACCTGTTTAGCCACTATCAGCCTGTCTCAGAACAAGGACCATCTGACTGTGGCCAGTAGCAGAAGCCTGGGGCACCAGAAAAAGAAATAAGCAGGTAAAAAGCAAAATATTCTTAGCTGATACACGTTGAGTGCTTACATGTTTTCAGTGATAGAGATCATAACTGAACAATGCTTTCTAGCAGGCTTCTATTCTACATAACTTAATCTATATTTTTTTACTAAATCCTGTGTACCTACTTATATTTTGAATCCATTGGAACCTCTTTGTATCTGCAGCTTTCAGAGTATGCTAGCAAGTAGCAACTGAGTTGGGAATTGTGCTCCCTTTTCCTTGCTAAAACAAGGTATTTGGCAGTTCCAGGTGCACCTTCTAGTTCTTCTATTCTGAGAAATCATTAATCCCTTATTCACCTTATCCACAAGATTCCAGATTTCATTTCTGCTTTTATATTTTGCCATGTGTTTAGCAGAGTGACCTTTATCTCTGTGGAACTGCTACAAAGGAATATGGATATGGAACCTCTGAATTTGGCCCCTTTTAAAATCATGAGAAGGTAAGTGCAAGGGCAGAGATGTCTTTGTAAGTGTTCCTCTAGTCCTGAGTCGTTGAAGAACTGAGTGCTGAAGATGTGGGCAGATGCCCTTACAGAGATGCTGCAGGAACACCACCAGTGAAGGACCATGTGAGCACAGGACTCCTGCAGGAACAGGACTAAGAGGTGCAGGATCAATATTGGTGTGGGTGTTTGTGTGTGCACATGTGAAGGTGTGCATTTAGAGGAGTGGAAAGGAGTGAGTTGACAAGAGCCAGGAAATCAGCTTCTTTTCTTGACCTCTGGCTTTCTCAGCTGGCCAGGGGATCCCTGTTAACACCACTCAGCAAGAGCTACATACTGTGAAATAGAGCCTGGTCTGTAGCAAATACAAGTCTCTAAGGGAGTTTTGACAGAACAGAGGGTGAGGGAGAATCCAGATGAATGTTTCTCATTAATAATCAATGAAGTTATAATTTATGTGAACTCTACAGTGCCTGCCAGACCCACTTCATAAACAAAGCCCTTGTAGCATCATCAAAACACTTGCCACTTGAAAATTACATCTATGAGACATATATCACTGACAAAGCTTTAGGGCTGTATTATTGTACTTGCTTTTTTGAAGAAAGCACAGAGTCTGCACAGAAGAATAGTTTACAGCAGACAATCCCAAAACTTTAGATGTCATTCTTCAGAGCTAGTTATGCTTTAGCTGAAAGCACTAAAAGCAAATCTGTCCTCCTCTTGATCCCTGCCCACAAAATCACTTGACGAACACTATATTTAGAGCAATTTACATGACAAAGACTAAATTAAAGAAAACCACCTTCTCTTTTTACAAGCAAATCATGAGGTGAATCCTGGTTCATCCTTTATTGCTGCAGCGCTTGGCACAACAGGACCTCAATCTTGTTTAGAGTTTCTAATGCAATGCAAATAATAGGAGAGAATAACAAATAATAATAATACAACAAAGCATTACCACAATGGATGCCACTGTCCTCCAAAGCTGCAATTTCAACCCTGTTGTGTTAAGAAATCTACAATGTTAATGTTATTTCTAATACTGTTTCTGCTTATGGATAGCCACCAGGGACATTTTTACTTCAGACTGGTTTCAGGCACTACCTGCCTATGGTGAATTTATTCAGTTTCCTCTTAGAAGGAATTTTCCTCCTTTAGTAAACTTTAGAAGGAGTTTTCCTCCTTTTGCAGAACATGCCTGAAAAAAAATACCTGACAGACAAGCCCGAGAGTGATCTGGAAAACTCAGGGCTTAATGTTGAGGGAATCTGATGATGGCTTGTCAGTTTTTAATGCCTGACAGCTGCATGTGTAACAAGCTAAGCCAGAAAAAAAGTGATTAATCTTAGTCCCCATCCACAATCAACTTCTCTTCCATGTGGAAAACCCTGTTGCTATTACAGCAGAAACATGTGGGGATGAAAATTGAAATGGTAGAAAACAGAAAAATAGCAAAGAAGAGAAAATGTGAAGAGAAAAATCAAAATAAACGCAGGGAAAGAGATGAGGAGAGGGAAAGAGGAAAGGACAACAATATTGTCTGGACCGTCTATGTCCATACCTTATCCACAGGCTTTTTTGACCTGTGCCATGATTTTGAAGGATTCATGAGTTTATAGCACCTCATAACATCCAGAGTATTGACCTTCCCAAAGCCTCTGCTGCTTATGAACCTTTCCAGAGAATAGGAATAATGGGCTTCTTCCACCTTTTCACCAATAAATCACTTCCTTGCATGGGGTCAGTCACAAGTCCATTGTGAAGAAAATAACAAAAATGCAAATCGTGCACAGTGCCACCTGGTCCCCAGTTAATGGCTCCTGAGCTGGTTTGCAAAAATATGGGGCTGGCCAATATGCAAGATGCAATGTAATACATTGCCTATATGCTCTAAAATGTGCACAGCTCTTACTTCCTGACTTTCAAAAGTCTTTGTGCACTCACTATTTGCTGCTTGGGATAATCCTCCCCTGTTCTGAGATGTTTTCTTTCCATTTTTTCGATTTTGTGCTCATTGCAATGGGCTATTTAGTAAGGTTAGCCTTAGCCAAACTAAGTAGCCTCTCTAAACTCCAATGGAAACTGTTCAGTCTGTTTGCCAAATGAACCTCTTCCTAAAATAAAATGTTGCCATGTTCCTTGAAAACAAGATCACCTTTCACTTCAAAGTCCTAGAAGATGAGAGAAATAAATAAAACATGATTACACAGCCTAGAAACTGTTAATGGATTTTTTTCTTGCTTGATATCTAGGAAAGTGCTGTATTCCAAAAATTTGAGAGGCATTTGTACAGGCACAAAGAGGAAAAAAATGTTTATTGGAAGATATAAGCTCCTAAGATGCAAATGGATACTGGAAAGAAATTGGGGAAATAAGAAAAATTTCAATTCCCAGGCTGTGCTAATACTGAAATATGATCCTTATAATAAATGAAACATAAAAAGCTTTCAGTGTGTAAGAGATGGTAAAATACCATCTTCTGGTTATTAATTTGACCTAAGAGAAAATGGGTGGAAAAAAAAGAAATTCAGACATGCCATTGGACATTTTCCAAATGAAAACAAAAGGGACTCATTTTTCTCATGAATCATGAAAGAAATTCTGGCTATTAAGCTGGAGTTACTGTGTGGATTCTTGAATCTGTGGAACGCATACAAACACTCTCCTTGCCTTTCCAGGGTCATAGGAGTAACAAGAGCCTTGCCAAACTGGAAAGAAGCTGTACAACCCAGAAAGGTGTATCTGCTGCACAGTCAAGTTCTTGCAGAAACACAACAAAAACTGCTCTCTGACAGACTGAAGGGTCCTTCTAGCCCTCTAGCCCAGACACCTGCCTCCAACAGCAAATCCCTAATTTTGTTCAGTACCAGAACAGAACGATTCTAAAGTGACACTTCCATATAATTTTCTCCCAATTTCCAACACTCACTCTGCTGCTCAGGGACTTCCTAAAGCAGAGGATGTTTTGTGCCTCCTCCTGGTTTATTTTTGGATGAAAATACCAATGAGCTTTATTGCATGGGATGTATTTCTTTTGATACCATTACAAGAGATGACAGAAAGTTGTCCTATGAAATCAGCAGGAAAATCTTGAGTGATGATATCTCAGACTTTTAACCAAGTTATTCTACATGCATGCTTCTCTTTTAAAAGTCTGAGCAAATAGCCAAAAGAGAGATTTAAGCTATAATTTAAAATTATTATTCCTGGTACTATTTTCCTAGTCTCTTTTATGTTAAATCATTTAAATAACAGTGTCAAAACTCTTAAATCCACAGTATCTTTAACCCCCTGAGTAGCAGAAGAAGGTTAAGTATACTAGCTGTAGTAAAGATTTGCTGTCTGTAGTCCTTCACTAGAACTGTTTGACCTCCATACAGTTTATGGCAGTAACTTGTAGGACAATATTTGAATGCTATGTGCATGAGCAGAATACATGCTGGATTTGAATTTGATTAACTAACTGTTGAGTAAGTAATAGAGTGGTACTTGATGAATTAATAAACTGTTTATTGGTTAAGAATTAACCAAGAATCCTATCTTGAGAATACTATGCTACATAAAACACAATCTGAAAAGAATCCAGAGTTGAGAGCAGCAAGTAATGCTCCTGAATGTCTGTAGAAATAGCTATCTTAATTAAACTCCAATACACTATGACAAAGCTATTTTGGCTATATTTTTGCTATAAAAGCCATCTAGCACCTCAGCAACCTGAAAACACTCCTACGTGCTTAGGTCTCACTGCAAAGACAGAGCGTTGGTGACTACAGCTCTTCAGGAACATGAGAAACCATTTATCTTTACATAAGCAGGCACCTTTACACCCTTTTACCCCCCATAAGCAGGTACCGTAGCTAAGGGCTGGCTCAGGCCATGGGCAGCGCAGCTCCATCCGGACCAGAAGGATTTGTGAATTCACAGGGGTCACAGCCAGGTATGGCCTCAGCACTGGGGAGCCACGTGGCGGGGAAGAGAGTGATCTGTGGTGACAAGGGAGCTTGCACATAGACAGAGATGGCAAAGGATGTAAAATCAGACACAACCAGCAACTGAAAGAGCAAGCACTTCATGTTGAGGATGGGATGAAAGTTGTACGAACCAAGAGAATGGAAAGTGCTGTCCAAAGTTCTTCCACATTCAAAAGAGGAAGAAGGGCAAAAAAGACTGTGGGATTTATTCACAATTCTCAGCCAATCTCTTTTCTCCAGCTTTGGATAATCCACAACACCCTCATCTTTGAATGATTTGCAACATCCTCAGTTTTTAGCTAGAGACCTGCCAGAAGGGAAGGTAATAAAGTCTGCTAGACAAAACCAGAGTATGTTGCTTATCAAACAGGAGAGGGTTTTTTATCTTTTTCATTGTTAAGCCTGAGATTTCACCCGTGTTCTCAAACACAAATAAATAAGTGAAAAATATTAAATAAATAAATGCTATAAACTTCCTCAGATTATCATTGCTTGAAAGCTCATGAATGTAGTACTGGGCGTGAGCTAAAAATATTTAGAATTATAGTTTTTGAAACATTTCTTAGTTAGTGAAGGCTCCCTTTGGCCACCTCCCACTTCTCAAATCTCACACTGTTTGAAAATTTTCTGATGCATTCATTGCAATTCAGGACTATGTTTCAAATTCCCCTTCCATCCATCAATACAATGATTCAAGGATTGTTTGTAGATCTTGATGATATAAGCACAAGGGACCTCTCAGATCTCTGAAGGGCCTGTTTTAGGCAGCCAGACTCAATGGCCAAATGGCCAGCAATGGTGGCAACTGAAGTACTCTCCATGGCTAGTAGAGGAATCCCAAATGGGACACCCTTAACTTTATCATAAAGCAATTCCTCTTCGTGCTATTTGAGTACAGTAATTATCCCATTGACCACTTTAGAAGAGGCTTGACATTAAACCAGTGTCAGGAGAATGTGCATCATGCTAAGGTAGATAAGGGTAGTCCATATGTCTGAAAGCTGTTACCTCAGCCTTTTAGCAGACTTAGAAATTTCAGTGTGTTTTGACATCTGGGTCACAACCATAAAGTTTTCCAGCACAAGTACAGTAATTACAACATTATGAATACATTTTTTCAGTTCATCTCTGTTCCTTCTGTATATCCCTCAGAGCAGAAACCCCTTCTTTCCACCATCTGGGCATTTCTCTAGTACAAGGAAGGTCAGCAGCAGCTAGAGATGCCAGAATAGCCAGCTGCTCTGTAGCCTCCCTCCCCGGGGCCTCAGTACCGGAGCCATTATCAATGGAACGGTGCGGACTAATAAACCTTGATTTTGGCAAATAGCCCAGGGGCAGCCAGCTGGAATGGGTTAAATCACCCTGAGGTTCTTTTAAGATACTCTGGGACCTGTGCAGGGCAGTGCACAGAACTGGGTTAATGCTTCTGGTCCCCAGTGATTCCTTCCATCTCTCCTGTCTCTCACAGCAAGGGGAAATGGATGCCTCAACTAATAATAAACCGGAGCTGAGCATGTGGAGAACACCAGGCCAAATATAAAACAGCTGGGGCTCCCTGGCCAGCCATCAGCTTAGCTCAATCACAGCATTGCCTGGAGTCTTCTGGAAAACAGGTAAAAATAAGATGACTATAAGAAACTTCCAAATCAACCAGAAAAAGAAATTGCAAAAAAACATCTTGAAACATTACTATAAAGCTCTTATGTCTTGTCAAGGAATTTATTATGACATAGCTTTTATTTCCTAATGGACACAAACCTCTCAGCATGTTCTTCACCAAAAAAGAGACTAAAAATATGAGAAATTATTACAGGAGGAAGAAGGAATCACCCCAAGAGCACTTGGATCTCTGTACATCAAAAATAGCTTAACATACAGGCATTGCTCTTGTCTGTCTTTGTGGGTAAAAAAAAAAAAGGGCGATTTTTCACTTTAGAAAGTAGCAGTCTTGACAATATTCTTACAATGTCATATTCCATTACTTAGTTTAACAGGGAAAAATCTTGTCTGTAAAGAAATCAGGAACTTTTAAAAATGAACAGCATACTAGAGGAAGCAGACTGAGACAGTGTGCACAGAATCAACTCAACTTTTATTCAATCAAGGAAAAATACAGGTTTTGTATCTCCTGTGCATAACGCATTTTAATTTAGATTATATTAGTGGTTGTGTTCAAAACTTGTGACTTAAAATTCTTGCTGCTAGAAAATTTCATCTGTAATTTCTGGCAGCCTGCAATGAAGGTTCAGCTGCTAATATTGCAAAGCAGTGAACTAAAAGTGCGTAGCAATTTCACACTCACACACAGTCAACCTCACCATTCAGAAATGAAATCACCCTTCTTGGTATTTACAATTTACCATCAGAACACTCTACATATGACAGTCTTTAACAATACTGTCAAGCAAGATTTGCAAACACCAAGAACAGAATACATGTTCATTATTTCAAGAAGTATCTACTTTTTTACAAATTAAAACAAAGCAAAATTATGTCAGACAGACTTTCTTTCAAATTATAATTATTCTGTATCCCATTTTTAGTGAAAATGCATTTCTTTGTAACAGTTGTGAGCTAGAATATGTTACCCACATTAAGATGCTTATTTTGCCCCACCCTATACATTTCCACAGCTAGGGTTCTGTCAATAGCTTTATTGAAAATATTTTTTTTCAGAGGTTTGTAAGTCAACTGTAAAAGTAAGTTCCAAGATGAAAATTGGCAGAGTGCTGGTTGTCAGTTCAAGGATATAGATAGTATTGTTCTTAATATATCGTTAGCATATTTTTTCAAATATGAAAAAGAAACCCCAACCCAAACCTCCTTCACTGGCTTTGTTAAGCCTTGTTTTACAAGATGTACAACTACAATCTCTGGTAGTGAAGTAATATAAAAATAACATAAAGACACTTGCAGCATGCAAATGTGTTGGGGATAAAGGTGTAGCTGTATTTGAAATTCTGTGTACAATAAATGCAGCATAATTGAGCAACGGTCAATAAATATGGGTAATTATTTAAGACTGAAAAAAAATCTTTGCTAAAGAGGCTGTCAAAGAAACTGTGAAGGCATAGAGTAAGAGACAAGGTCTTGTCATGTTGATACAGGTCAGAAGCTGGCCAAAGAGATGAAAAATCAAGAACAGGTACTAACAAACACTTTCCAACTGAGTGGTGTGATTTCAAGTAATGTTAATAATTGTATTGAAAAGAGAGAGATTAATGTTACAGCAAAACATCCAACAGTCATAGAGCCAATTGCCTGAAAAAAAATATATATATTTCTATATAAAAGGAATTTTAGAGGAACCAAAGATGAGGAAGAAAGGAGAGCACAAAGATGTCAGCGCTACCAAATCCCAAATGAGTCTCTTTGGAGAGGACAGGCTGAATGGCTCATGCAGTAAAGACCTGGCAGTGTGGCATGATGCATTGAAGGGGTCAGAGAAGCCAAATAGAGGTGAGCCTGCATAAGGGGTAAGAAAAAAGGGTATGGGAAAATTATTGCAAGCCTCCTAGAAAACCCAGACTCTCACCTGACATACCATGCTCTGTATTACTCACTCCATCCTCTCCAAGGAACATAAAAGCACAGCAAAAACAGGACAATGAGTATCACCAGAAACATTATAAAGTAGCTTATAGGAACCATGGCTGAAAAAGCCTTGGATTGCTCACTGGGGAGGAGTCAGTTGTGTAGGAGCATTACAAAGCTCATGAATTTTATAGAGGGGGAAGGTGGACAGGTACTATGGACTCTGTTACAAAAATGAGAAGCATTTAGTGACATAAATAAAGAGATTATAAATGAAGAACAGGTAGGTAGAAACTCTTCCTCATTGCAAAAAGAATTACTCCCATGAAACTCCATGTTACATAAAATTTAACTGAATGAAGATCTTTCCAGAGCTAAAATATAAAGAAAGAAAGAAAGAAATGCAGACAAAAACCACACAGAGAAATACATCACACACCTTAGACAACAAAAGTGTTCAAAGTGATAGAACAGGAGGCAGTGTCATCTATTATTAAAATCGTCTGACACTTCCTATTACAACACCCTGTTGTCAGTTGCTTTCAGCTTTGCCAATCATTAACAGTTTGGACTGAAATTTTTACACATCGAATATCTGCCTGAGGCTGAAATACTCTGGAAAATTTTAGTCTGAACAATTCAATTGTTGCAGAAATGGAGCCAGAGAATAGTCCCAGTTTTTTTTATTTCATTATTTAAAAAAAACTGATGTGCCTCAGCAGCTGTAGCCCCTCCAGACTTCTGAGGGAGGATGTAATATTTCAGAATTGAAAAGCCTTTGCATTGGAGCAGTAACATTTGCCATTCTCTTTAAACTCTACCCGAAATTTCAAGCAAATTATGCCTTTGAATAAAATTATATTCACTTATACTCTGAAAAATAGGTCTATTTTTGGCTTTAATAGCTGAAATCACAAAGGATTACATATTCCACGAATGTCCTGGATTATGTTTGTGCCTCTGCTCAGCAAGAAAGGAAAGAGTTAAAGCAGAAAGATCTCAGCTATTGTTAACACTTGAAATGATTTGTTTCAGCTTTTTGTAACTTGAAACCTAAAGTTGCCTTCTACTTTCTTTGCCTTCGGTCTGTGAGGTTTCCAGTTTAGCTGGTGAGGACAAATCTAACCTTGTGACACTTGCTGAGATCATAGTGGATAGATCAGAAGATTGTCTGAGCAGCCTAAAAGCCTGTCGGGTCTGGAGCAGCTAATTGGGTCTTGCCTCATATGTTCTGCCTGTGATTTTTCCAAAAACAGAACACAGAGAACAACAATGCCAGCAAGCAGAATTTTCCCCAAGTCTTGCTGTTCTTGTCTCTCTTGTCATTTATGGGAGAGAAGATATCTTTCATGCCAATTCTAGGAGACGTTTGCAAAGTTCAGAAAGTTTGGCTTTGTTCACTTGCTGACCCATTCATTTGAAACATCTCCAAGAGTTTTGAAGAGAAACCAACTTTTCAGACTGTAGCGGATACATCATGACCAGGATGTATCTTATTCCTCTCTGAACCAGCTCTCAGCTCCCCACCTAACTCCAGTTTTACTAGGGAGGCAGAAAACAGCTTTTTAAGCAGTAAGCAAGGGCCAGGCAGTAGATTTCACATCTACTCCGGGGCGAAAGAAAGTGTCAGAGCTGATGATATCACCCACCCTCCCTTGCCCTCCTCTCCATCAGAAGCTCAGCTCTCCCTGTTGTTCTAAAATGGGTTCAGGAAAAGGCTCATAGGGAGATAGTGGTGGGGGAGGAGAGAAGGGACAGTGACTGGCCACGCCATCAGCTTGGTTGGCATGGCGTGGATGGCTTAAAATCGGTAGGCAGCCCACGTGGTTTGGCTGGTTGAGCCAGTAGATTTGTTTGGGTATTTTCACACCAGCTGAACTGATTAGCTCTGCGGGTTATGCTCTTGGCTGTACTACAGCTGTATTCAGGGGAGCCTAGAGAAGAGGATTTTAGCACCTGGGACTGCCAGTGACTGCTCTGTCCTTTGCTTTGTGCTGAAGTGGCCACAGGACAGTTTTGTGGGGCTGTGGTGCTTCACAAAAGCTGTTCATGGGCCACAGCCCCATACTCTGCTCTGTGTAATGCCAGCTCTTAACCACCTTTACCATGCCAGTGAATTTTTTTGACCTTTGACATTTTAGGCAGCTTTATAGCTTATTTGCACTGCTGAAATGGGACAGAAGGATGAGGTTAAGAAAGGTCCTTTCTAAGCCTAGCATAAGGACTTTTAACTCAGCCAGTAAATTTGCTGTTCAGAGAGGTTTCCAACTGACTCCTTTGGTCTCTGGGTTCCAGCACTGAGAGGATTTATGTTTCACACCATGTACTGTAGTTCCAGATATTTAAATCAAGAACATACTTGTCTGAGCTTCACAGGAAAGTATACTACTTCAGATAGAATTATGGCCAACATCTTTATGTTTTGTTGTCACTTAAACATTAAACAGCTCCATGCTGCCTTGTATAATTCTCAAAACAGTCAGGTTTCTCAGATTAAATGCCAGTCTCACATTATGAAACAAGTTGTGCTCCTGAGAACTAAATCACAAAATAACTATGGTACCAGGCCAGGAATTTATGTGTAATAATTTTGCCCCCACTTTTTCTAGCATATCCAGATTATAGGTCTTATGTTATTATGAACAGTCATGGTCACGGTACCCCTCCAAACATGAGCTGACGTCATTCCAAATCCATTGTCTCATCACATTTGATGGATAAGACATAGCCCATCCATCAAAAAAACACCCAATGTGGCAGAAGTAATGGAAAACCCTTCCCACTTTATCTGCCACTTTATAAATCTGACTGCACTTGACTGATTCTTTTTCCCTAGGGCTTGTTACATTTCAGCAGAATTCTCTGTCATATTGTGAACTGAATGTGAAAAAGCAAAGTGACCAAACTGATACTCAGCAAAGCTAAAATGCATAGTAACACTGATTCTGAAGGTCAGCAAACCACGACTTATTAGAATGATTTTCTAAGAAAAAAAAAAAAAAAAAAGGCAGGGGGAAAAAAACTCTTTTCAGGAGAAAAAGAAACTCATAGATCTCAAAAAAAAAAAAAAAAAAAAAAAACCAAAAAAAAAAACAAACCAAAAAAAGCAAACAAACAAAAAAAACCACACCAAAACAGGGGGAGAGATGAAAAAGAGATGGCTGATATAAATAAAGATAAAAAATAAAAAAACACCATCAACTTCTTATTTGACATTCTCCTTTGATGGCAATCTACTGCAAAGCAAAATACTCTAAAATAAATATTTTGGACTGCACTTTGCATCCAGCTCCACCGGTGTGACTACACTGCTACTAGCAGGACTGTGCCAGGGTCCCAGGTGGCAAGCATAAAAACAGAAACTCATTATAGAATAAGAAATGTAAGAACTCTTTGGTGAGAGCACATTCCCTGCAGAGTGCTATGAAAGTAAAAAGAACATTTAAATAATACTGGCCCTTGATCCCCTCAAAAGCTGAAAGCACATTTATTCAGCTTGAGTTCCAGAATCCCAGCCACGGTTTCTAAAATGTGCTTGATCCTTGTGTAAGACCCTTTGGCATTTTCTTTCAGAGAAAAGATATCCAGATGTTATTTTTACAGTTCATCTTAAGTAAATGTATGTGTTTAGCTAAACAGGCTTAAATGCAAGAGGCACCTAAGAGAACAATGATGAAATGCTTGACTTGATTCATGGACCAACTGTCAAATTCTCGTTTAGAACATCTGGCTGGTAACGTATTTGAAAACTTTTTCTGTCAGTGAATATCAGCACAGTAGGCTCTTCTACCTTACAGACAGCTCTAAATTGCAAATGTAATTAGTGGAGAAGTGGCATCAGAGTGTATGTCTAAAGTCACATTCAGCTTATCCATGCTCACAAAACATTCATTCTACAACAGTGCTAACATGTAATGTGCAATCATTTGCAACTGTTTAATTAACAAAATATACAAAATATCAGCTTCAAAACCTGAAAGTTGTTACCTACAAGCTGTGCAGGCAAGTGCAGGATGGTCTCTCATGACAGCCCTTCAAAGTAAACTCATGGGCCTCCAAGACAACTTCTCAGCAGCTACTGTGGCCTGGATTTGGTAGCCCAGTTTTCTCCCACACGTATCTATCCATTCCCTCTGGCTTTGTCACACAGGTCCAGCAGGAATCCATGGGAGAGAGAGGAACCTCTCCTGCCTTCTGTCCACCTCCGTCTGTTTCTCAGCCCAGTTTCTGCAGTTTTCCATGAACACAACAGCTTGCAAGGGCATAAATGCCACAGCAACATTCCTAATTCAAAGGCTGATATAATCTAAACTCAACAAAGCAAGGCTGATCCCAGGAAAATTGATTTTTTCTCTCTGTCTTCCCCTGTTTTGCAACAACTTGACAACTCAGAGATGACACAATCCAGGAACCCTTTCTGTAATTCAATTTAATTCTGAAGCAAAAATCTACTTTCATCTTGGGTTCTAATCTAATATCAGGGAATGATGAGGTTTTTTGTGAGGGATTTCTTTGTTCCCTGAGAAAAAAACCAGCAGCTTTATTGTAGAAATCACTTTCAGATGAAATGAAGATAACACCAATCTGGGCCCTCTCTATAGATTCAGAAAGATTCATATCACCCACACCAAAACATCTAACCACAGTATCTCAGACAGGAGCCTTTAATCTCCTCATATGGAAAAGCTGGAAAAGGTGAAAATTTTGTAGAGTGATTTGTCCCACCTGCAGCAATTTCTACATCCCCTGAAGATTTTTATCTCTTTTCAAAAGCTATGGCAGAAATCTACTGCCATCATAGGCCTTTCTTTGTCATTCCTTTTGTGCACCCAGTAAAAGGGAGGCAGAACCATGTACTATGAAGAAACAACTGGGAAATTACTGCATTACCTTATTAAACATCATCAACAAAAAAGAATTAAATCTCAAATTCAGACTAGAGAAGCAACTTAGAACAGTCTAATTTAGGTTAAGCCATGTTAGAAAAGACGTCATTATATTCTTGAGTGGTTCTGCATACAGGCAACAGCCAAGACTTTTACTGACAAGGATGGGATTTTCAGACATGTTTAAAACATTGAAGAGCTTCATCACATGAAAATTTCACAAAAGCCATTGGCTAGAAAACTGTTGCAAAAGGGACAAGATGAAAAATGTGTCAGACTGAAACGGAACAGAAGTCCATTTTGAATGAGGAAAAAGGGATTTAGAAGATACAGAGCATGGGAAGAGAAGCTGGGGCTTTTTTTTAGACACTGTGTTTATAAATTATAAGAAAAATAAGTATGGAAGTAGCATATTTGTTTCAATTTCCAAAAGTATTTGACAAGTTTCCATAGGAGATATTAATGGCTAAGAGGCATAGGGCAAGAATAAAGAAATAAAGAAGTCTTCTGTGTATAAAATCTAGCTCAAATTGTTGCTTTGTCCTTAGAAGATGACTATGCCTTTTACACAAGGGATCTTTTCCTTACAGCCATAAATTGACCATTATCCTGTGGGTGTGGATTTGGAGGGCTACTTCAAAGATAATGTCACACATTTGTAATAGTATTGCTGTAGCTGTAATGGTCTGAAAGCAAAAGCAGGACAAGGCTTATGGGTTAATACAGTCAGAAAAAAAAAAAAGAGAAGTCCGTGTTCAGGTCTGAGAAGCAGTGAACTTCCAAGAGAAGTACAAGTAGGGAGTATATCCTTCGAGTTTAATTAGATATGTTAAGTCAGGTAGACAAAAAAGCTGGTTGGCACCTGTGAAATAAAGGGAATATTAAAAGCAAAGTGGTGACACTGAGATTATTCTGTAAAGGAATAGATAGGTAAGCCTATGTCAGATAAAACGATTAATAAAGGGGGGAAAATTATAGTGTACTGCAAAAAACTACTCCTTCCTTTGATTTTCACCTTTCTACTGTCTGCTGTAATTAAAGTTTCAGTCCCCTGGTTGCCTCAGACAAACAGAGGGCTGGTGTATATTTTTCTAGCTACATCAGTTGATCCAAGAAGCAATATGAGCTTTATACAGAAATCTTGGTTTGTATGAAAAGCAGGCAGGGGTAGTGTCTGCTCCTAGAAATGCACACCACTCGCTTCCTTGCTCTGCAAGCAAATCTGTTAGAGGAGTCTGCTGTGACCCTGCCTCTCTCTTTTCCTCATCTCTACACTCACAAAGGTTGGTTTGTTATTGGCACAGTCTCTGAGGACAAAGCAGCACAGGTTGTGATTGGACCTGGGCTTTAAATGAAGGGGTTAATTATATGTGATGGAAGCAACTTTTTTTTGTTTGCTTTTTTTCACAGGATTTCTAAAAGACCAGATGAAACCTGGTCTTTTATGGTCAGATTAATTTTCCTTTATTTTACTAACACAAGAGAGAAAAAAAATTACAACCTCTTATTCATGCTGGCTCTGCAAACCTCTACAAATGGAATAGGGAAAGTGGGTCCTATTGTGGTCTGTATTATTGATGGAGAGGCCCTCTCCACCTCACTCTGGGAATACGCTCTTCTCTGTGTTCATCTCTGAAACTCCAGGGGGACAATCAAGGTTCTAACAACAATATTTGCCCAACAACATCTTACTACTGTCTTTCAAAAAACAGGTTTGTTACCCTTTAAATGCCAAAATGAGTTTGCAGAGCACAAAGAACTTGCAGACCTGTAAACTCTATTTTTATGCAGCTATTGCTGCATTGTATACTTCCTTGATATTTTCAATCTATAACAAAACTGTAAAAGAAAACTACAACAGATTGTCATCATTTGATCATAAAAACATGGTGAGGAATAAAAAAAAGTCTGCCAGAGGACATCTTTAGTTCATGCTTACTATATACATATGTGGATGAGGCATTAAACAGAGTATCTCAAGGCTATAGATGAAACAAATCTTGGAAGCACAACAAATAATAGGTCGTGTAATCCCGTCTAGCGAGATGCAGCTCTCACGCAACACAGCCCACAGAGGCCAGATGCTATTCTGCATTGGAAAATGTGAAATAATTGAACGAGAATAAGGCAAACAACCTAGGAAATATCTAAACCCCCAAACTGTCTTTGAATTCTAACAAGAAAACTCTGAAGAAATGCCACTAGATCCATAACATGATGCCTGTTGGCACTCAGAAAGGAGAATGACAGTTCCCAGGAAGAGTGGCTAGAACATGCAGATGTGTGACAATGTTTCTGTTACATGATCCTTAGAATAATGGAATCCCTCTATTACACTTGAGGAAGCTGATATCTTCATGGCCATTAGTAGCACTACAGAGATTGCATTCAAATCTATGACACTGCTTTGTTGATGGAAAAACAAAGACTGGGGGAATGAGAAAGCAGGGAGGTAGGAAAACAACTGTCTCCTAAAATAGCTGCAGTAAAAGGCCCTCCATGGAGAACCCAGGGCCTCAAATCCCTGTATGAATAGCTGGAAGAATGCTTAACTCTCATGTCCCTGATGAGCTCAGTTGCTGAAGTAAAACACTGGAAGAGAGGCAGTCCCTAAGGGACACCAAATGGTATATATGAGTCATTAGCTATAATTTGTTTCCTTAGCATCACACCTTTACATTTTGAAGGTATGCACATGTGTAGAGACACATGCCACCCCATCAGGTGGTGCTGAAGTTATAGGGAAGTATGTGCTGGGATCCTTGATGGAGATGTATGTTTGCTTTGAAGGTCCTCTACTAGTAACTTCTATTAATATATAATAGCCCCTTACCTTCAACCTTTTTAATCATGGTTACTTACAAGCCTGCTTCTGCAGAATCAGATGTTTTGGGCTTGTTTTATCTTAATTCCAGTTTAAATTCCACTCAAACACCACCACCAAGAAAAAAATCCAAAAAAACCCAAAGTACCCCCCCGCAAAAAAACCCAACAGAAATGCAGTTTTCTCTTTTTTGAAGGGAAAACACAGGACACATGTTCCAAACCATATTTAGATTTTAAAGTTCAGAATTAATACCCTGAATTGCAGCCAGAAATGATCTTAGTCTTGAGGTTGAAAGTCTTTAGTCTTGGGAGTCAACAAATCAGTCATGACAAGCCTGAGCCAGTTATGGTTTATTATAAAATCAAGCTTGATTATCTACTTGAGGTAATTAGACAGACCAGAACAAAAGGACACAAAGTTAAAAGGCAACATATGTAGGAAAAACTGGAAGAGAAATCTTGCTTTACAGAGGGTGGTGAATACCAAGAAAAAACTTGTACTTGATTTTTCTTTCATATACCAAATTTTTGCTAATAAGGCTAATAACATAAAGAGACCCACAATATTTATAATAAGCAGTTTATAAAAATCAGCTACTCAGCTTCTCAGCTGCAGATTCCTCCCAAACCCTGCTACATGCACATAGCCCTGAAATCCAGGTGCAGCTTCTGAGCTCTCTCTGTCCACAACCCATGGCCTTTGCCTAAGACCTAGGAGGTTACAGAGGTATTGAAAACACAATGAAGAAAGAAACGGATGCTGTGACATTTATTACATTAAAGGACAGCAGCACTGTGTTTGGGTTTATACAGATTTAGTATGAATTAACAGACAACAAAATCTAGTCACTTTTTCTTGTCCTTTTGTTTTGGTGAATTTATTGCTATTTTAATGAATACTTAATGGTACTGCCTATTATAGCAGATAAAGTTTAGGATAATTTGCGACATCACAAAAATGCTTCAGTTAAGCATGCTTAATTAAAGTGCCAAAACTGTTACCAAAAGGTGCCAGAAAAGAAGATTTCAGTGACTATTTTTGGAAAGGTCTAAGTAATATAAGTCCAAGTATAGATCAATTCCTAAAACAGATTTCCAACAGAATGGATAAATACATTTGACAGATGAGCTCAAAATAAGGTAAAACTTTAACACTGCAGTCAGTTATAATATTCCACATTTATTGCTAGGGAAATGAACCACTTGAAATACAACTGTGTCAGAAAGAAGAAAAAGTGCTGGACAAGCATACAACTTGCTCTCTCCCTCTAGTGCAGTCTGGACAAGTCTTTTCTGAAGCACAGCTTGTGTTACTAGGTCTTTACAAAAAAGGTGGCATTAAGCACATCGGCACCTTTCCCCACAGCACTGTCTTCTCTAAATGCAGCCAAAGCTCTCTCCTTCCCCTTTTCCAAATCCTCTAAATATCACAGCAGCATAGTCAAAGAGGAAGAGAAGGTAGGAATTGTCTGCCTGTTTCTAATGTGCACAATAGTTTTCCTGTTCTTCAGTGCCTGACTCAGAATATCAGATAAAAAGAGTTAAAACTGCTTTTTCACTTAGCACCATATTACTGCTGTGCCAAGATACCTATAAAAATCTAAATAACAGACAGGAAGCTCCATAATCACTGCTGCTTTTCATGCCAATCAGTATTATCCCATTGTTTCCATGCAGTCCCTTACCTACCTGGTTTATCTAAGTGAAAAAAAATAGACCATGGGCAATTTGGGCCAGGATTGACTCTTAAGGATTCAGGCATTGTTTAACTTTCTAGAGCTCTGTATCTCTAAGCCTTTCCTGAATGGAAAAAACAAATAATTACTAAATAATGTAGGTATTGTGGTCAGAAGGAGGAGATTATCTATAAAGGAAAATCTGCTAGAGCCAAGAAAATAATTTTTTAGGAAAAGAATAATTGGAATAAGAAATGTGCAAATCAGGGGAAGACAGATAAAGCTGTTCTTATTTATGAATAGAGCTATTAAATTTCTGAGGCTACACTAACAGAGTATCTTTTATATTTGGGCAGAATACAATCTAAATCTATACTACAGCATGCATATTGTATGTATTAAGCTTAATTATCGTTCACCGCCATGTCCACTAACAGAACTACTCCAGTGGCCAGCTGCTTCCCATTACAGAGACATTACTCAGAGCTGCTGTCATGAACATCATTTGTCACCACCAGAGCACGGGAAGGTGTGGCAAATCCATTGTTTATCTGACTGAAGACAACATTAATGAAGTATTCTGTTACAAACTCCCTCACATGCCCAGGGATTAGGCTAAGTGAATCCCAACTTTCTTCTTCAGTGCAGACCATCAAAAGACATTTTTCCACACTGATCAGTTCTGCTCATATTTCACAGAGAGACTCCTGCCTTGAACTGAATGTGCATCTTCATGCTCTTTGTGAGACCCAGTTCTCATGTATAAACAAAGGACATTTGAAGCACAGGTGGCAGAAGGGAAAGAAAACTACGCTTATGTTCTTTTCCTCAAGCTAAAACATAGAAATTAAGCTTCTAATGCTTCCTCTCCACGGGTCAAGCTCTAAGCATCAACCTAACCTGTGCAAACAAAAACATAGCCTGACTAGGGAAGAACAAAGGATTTTATAGCCTCGATTTGGGGTGGCTGTCTTGGGATCCATTTGTATTCAAGTCTACCCCTTCCAAGTTTTGCTCTGGGACTGCCCCAGGCAGTGCCATCTGCACCCTCCTGAGAGCACTCTGCATGGACTGAGGTAACAGTCCTCTTGGGACTGCTGTGTCCATCCCCTGTGGACCATCTACAGAACCTGTAAACAGCTTTGGCCTAAGGGCTTCAGGTAGCATCACCTTCCCTTTGCCACCTAGACACCACGACTGTGCTCAGCACCTCACCTTCGAGCAGCCTGCCATTAACCAGCCTTTTTCACCCCTGAATTTATGCAACCCGGTATTCATACCTTTCCTTTGATTAGTTAAAATGGTCAATCTGGTTTTTCTATTGACTTCTACCCACAATAACTCAATTTTTCCATTAGCAAACCGTATGTCACTCAGGTTACACTGGGCTCCCTGTGTTCACCAAAGAACCTGGGATCCTTGGAAGGGAAAGAGCTGCAGACAAAGCTATACTCTAACAGAAGTAAACAGTCAGTAGCAAATGATTCCCAACAGCCTCTTGGCTTACTTTATGCAGTGGGATGCTCATAGTAACTCATGGGCTTTCTGGTCTAGAATAAACAAACACATGGAAAATAATAGGAATGGAGGCTTTCCAAAGCAAGATAAAAGATGGGGAAAACTTCTGCAAAAATAAAATATTTCCTCATGTTACTTTACTGTAACATCAAATAAGAACATGCCAAACAGATTGCTAGTGGTATAATTAACAACAGCCAGGAATTAATAAAAAAAAAAAAAAAAAACAAACCCTACAACAAAATGCCAAAACATCCAAACAATATGGCTTGCATCATAAATTTACTCCAGTATTTTGAGATCATTAAGAAAAGTATGCCAAATAGTAATCAGTCTGTTTTCCTAAACTGTTAACTGGCTTGGATAGAAGTATAACAGCAGAAAGGGGGATACTATATTCCTAAATAAACCTTCACTCTGCATTCAACACAAGCTTTGCACCTAGCAATTCCCTCTATGTGGCCCTGCTCACCTCTCAATCTTGTTTACTTGGGACATTCAGCCCTTCATACCATGTTAAAACTACTATTTACCTTCAAGCACCGAGCAGATTTTAATCATTATCTTCATCCCTGGCCTCAATTAAAGTCTAATATAGAGGAGGTACTTGAATGACCTAAGAGGCACACTTAACCCTGATAGCGTGTCAAAAGGCACTCAAGAGTTTCTACCACCTTTCCTCTGGCTGTCAAATCTTTCTCTCCTTTTTCTGTTGTAAACTGACTGTGTTTGTTCCTAGCACTTTAATGTCCCCTGGAGTGAAGTCTCCTTGAGTAACACTCACATGATAGAAAGTGTGATTAACTCTGCAGGCGCTTTTCAGGTCAATGAAGAAAACCTACTTGTTACACTACTATATAATACTTTAGAGATGTTCCCAGTGGCTCTACATACTGGGATTCCCACAGTACCTATTCTCTCTCACTCTTGCTGTTCTTCTGTGCCTCAGTAATAAAAATATGTAGTTTTATCTAGGTGTAAGTGCAACACTAATCCTTAAGAGTATTTTTCATACAAGTGTAATTATTCTGATGGGTCATTCAGATAATTTGAATGGTATATCTTTTCCTCTTGACTAAAATGTTTCTATAGGGAAGATGATAAGATAGAAAAGAACTAAAATAAAATTGAGAAGTTTTGGTTTTTTTCAGAGAATATCTTACTACATTTCTTTTACATCATAGGCTGACTTGTTAACGAAACACGACACATAAAACAGGTTGGGAAGCCATAAGAGATGAAATGACACCTTCTGAAGATACCTTGTAACCTTGAGAGGGTTGTAAAATCTACGGAAAGGTATGGATTTTATTAAGACTTTTGATATCTTTTTTTATTGCCAGATGTCAAGCCAGTGCAGCATTCAGAACAGGGGTAAGGACACTGAATATTACTGTGCCATGGGGCTGCTGAACTCTTCAGCTCTTGTGGTCTGCAGCTTTCACAGGCAGGGGAACCTGAGCTCAAGGAGTGCCTCAAACACCTGTCTGTGCACACCAAAGCTTACATCTGGCAAGTGCTAAATTTCAGTCACAAATTACAGATCCTTAAGCATTTTTTATCTTTGAAAAGTGACTATCTTCAGCTCATTATACAAATGACTCACTTCAAAATTTTTGTCTATACACTATAATGAGACAGCAGGAGTTAAGTGTTAATTACAGAAAAGGAAGCTGTGTTTTGTTAGGCATTCTCTTGGATTATGGACTCATCAGCACATTGGATTAGTGGCTAAGCAATAGAGTATAGAAAAAGGAAGCTTTAATAGGTAACAGGGTAGCAGGGGTAGAGTGAAATGATACTGCCAGATGGCTACCAGTGGCTCTAAGCCTTCAGTAATGGAGAGGCCACAGAAGAGGTATACACGTGAGAGTTGGGAAAATCCTCCGGCCAGCTGACTTCCTAAAATCTTCAGCCCTGTACAGTCTTTCTTTGGGGAGCTGCTGAATATAATAAATCTTGATTTTCTACTTGATTTGATTTTTATTCATTAACGTTACAAAAATGGTACACAACCAGAACAGTGAGGAATATGTTTACCATTTAGTCAGCATATGATGACCTGCAGTGAACAATAATTAATAAAGCATGCCTGGAATCTGAATATAGTGATTGCCTGTAGTTACAGTCTTCATTCTGAAGAAAAAGAGCCTGAATATTATGACTTCAAACATTTTTAGGCTAATAAAATTTCAAGCTAATAAAATTCTGGGAAGGACATTTAACCCTGTGTCTTGAGATTCAGGAGTCTCTAGATCAAAATTTCACAGATCTTTCTGTTATCAAAAAGTATGTCTGGGGTTGCAGTTTCAGGATTGCAACTACTTGCTGTAGTGGGTATTGCTTCCAAAAATGAAGCTTTTGTGAGTTATGACTTGATTTGGATAGATAACTTCTAGTTTGGGGAACCTCATTCTATTTATTAATGATCAAGAGGAGAGCACATTGGAGAGAGCAGCACTTCAGCACTGATTTGCCTTGTGGATCTCTCCCTGTGAAGTACCTGGTACTCAACACTGTCAAAAGCACAATCCTGAGCAAGATGACCTGATTGGAATTGACAGCTCCTATGTTTCACTGAAATCAGGTCAAAAGACAAGTGTGTGGAGAAAGCAGAGACAAATGGAAAAACAGAAAGGTTGATGTAAGTGCCTAATATTTCACAACCTCTAGTGTCTAAAAAATATGCCTAAAACCACAAAAATGGTGTTTTTTTCTATATTTTTTGGTAAGCAAGATGTTAGGCTTCAAAGGTTCCTAGTCTCTGATTTCACTAGGACTTTGTACAAGTGGTCAAAGACTATCTTCAGGGAAAAAAAATACAAAAACTGGGTGTCACTGAAAACCTCAGTATCTTGAGGCTGAGGTATATTGGCCAGACTCTTATGGAACAACATGCCTTAATAATTATTCTTTAAATAAGCAGAAGGCATCAGTTTTCAGACATACCCTTGACTTCCAGGCAGACCTATAACTTTCATCTTGGATGTCTGCCCTTGTGGTTTGTTATTTTACTCTGTAAGAGCACAAATATGTGTCACAGGGCATGAGCTTAACATAAAGGCTAAATGAATTACCACTTGTGTACCACTCTTCAGGTTCATTTGTGCTGGGGAACTTTCTGACATACACTATTTTTGACTCAGAAATGTTTAGGTCATCTGGAGGAAAGCGCCTCAAAATTGCTTCCTGTTTCTCAGAGCACTGGTTAATTAGTGAAAGGAGAACTGAACTGAACCAGAGAAGTAAATAATTTTCTCAGCACGATATCTTCCCTTAGAAAACAGGTTACCTGATGGCATTTGCTGAAATAAATGAAAGTGCAAGAACTCTAAATCTAGGAATGTCAAAATTGCCTTTAAAAAGTACCAGTGCAAAAGCAAAATAAAACATTCTCAGTTGGCTTAGGTCACTGAGTATTTCTTCTAGTTCTAAAATCTAAAAAAAACAGCAGACTTGAATGCACTTGAAAGATGTGCTTGAATCAGAGTTGCTGAGTGCAAAAAGAGGTTTTAGTTCACAGAAAAATGAACTACAAACTAACCTTCCCCTCTTACCTGACCCTTTTTCTCAGAGTCTCAAAGCATAGAAAACAGCAATTTTAAGGCCTGGATAATTCAAAAGCAGTTTAACAGATTTCCTTCAACTTTTCCAGATCTTTTTTTCCTCTGGGCTAAAAGCAACCATGAGAAAATTCAGCCTAAAAGGTACATTTTTTTAAGAAATTATAACCTGCTGAAAGGGGAAATTTAGACTGAAAATACTTTTCACCCATAACTATTCCACATTAATCTTTAACACTTTAGCTAATGTTTTATTAAACTACAGTTTATTGTATGAATTATGTATATATAATTTATAAATGCATATAGTAGTGTACATGCAGTGCATCAGCCAAATACATGGAAAAAGTAAGCTTTCTGAATAACTGTAAGTTATAAGCATAATATATGTCAACACATGAGAGATATTATTGAACTATTAACAGGAACCCATCTTTATAAATGAAAGGTTCTGACATTTGCCCAGATCAAAAATCCAATTTTACAGCACTGGGAGATAAGGAATTAAACAGAGTGCAGATATCACCTAAACTTGTATTAGAAGGTTAGTAGTGCTTAAAATTGATTAGTTACCATGATCAGAGAGCTGTCATCCCAGGCTGAGAGAATAGTATTGGCCAGATGTTGCGGAAGCTTCATTTTAGCAAACTCTTCAGCTAGACAAGAGTTTCACAGATTGCAAACTGGGGAGCATTACTGTTACAAGGCAGGCATCCCAATGGGTTACACAGCAGCGAATCTAAGAACTGCTTGGGAGAAAAAAGTCTTGAGAAACCTCTAAAAAGACTTAGTTCATATGGACTCTATACATATGAGAACAAAAATGCCCTGCAGAGCAATCAGGAACTGGTCAGTCTGGGGAAGGAAAGCCCATGAATGCATAAGTCCTTTGAGCACTGACAGACCAGAGGACTAAGACGTGTCAGGATACAGGTGGATACTACAGACCACATTTCAGACTATGGCAGGATATGTAAAGATCACAGTCTCTCCAAGTTTAATCTAAAGTACTCATTGCTTTCCTAGCTATCAACAAGGCTGGGGACAAAAAAACAAAACAAAAAAAAAAAAAAACCCAACCCCCCCCCCAAAAAACAAAAAAAACAAAAAAAAAAACAAAACAAAAAAAACAAAAAAACAAAAAAAAAAAAAAAAAAAAAAAACCAAAAAAAGAGAATAACATAAAATTTTAAAGATGGACAAATAGTTAGCACAGGGACATGGTTTCATCCCAGAGAAATGTAACAGATGACAGTAGCAAAAGCAGTATGTGACTGCTGACAAAGCTGACTTCATTACTAGGATTAATAGCAAAAAAATGAAAAAGCCAGCAATAGCTAGGGCGTAGTTAGATATTTGGTTGAATATAATGATGCAAACCCTCACTGAACACAGATACAGTAAATATATTAGAGCAAAAAAATCTGTAAGTATTTCCATGGCAAACTGAAGTTTTGCTATTATGGATCTGCAATAAAGAAAATGTGTCCAAAACTTATGAATCTTAGGGAAATATAATGAAGCATCAAAGCACCTATTTACCTTGAAAATACAAAGGAGTCTAAAACAAAGAAAAACAAAAGGAAAGGAAAGAAAATAAGTTATTCTGTACCTGTAGAGAAATCAGGCAGCACTTCAGTAATTAATATTTATTACTTATAGCACGTTCCATACATTGAAAATGCTGAACAAACATGAACTGACTTGTACAGCATCTTTACAATATGTGATACACATAATTATGGAAATTACAGCAGGGGGCTGTCAGTGGTATAAGATACTGGAGATCCTCCCTTGTGGGGAAAAGCACTGCACCTGAGATGAGGCTGCCATGTAGGGATTGCACTGCACACCTGAGGACAAAACTTACACTGGAACTGAAGAGACAGAATAGAGCAAGACAGAAAGGCAGGGCAAACTTCCATAGCATATGTAACTAAGATGATTATAAATGAAAGCAGCAGAATGTGATTTTGACATGTGACTATTTTCAGGTTGGAGGTAATCGCGTTCAAGTTGAGCACAACATCTGCAGGCAAATCTCCACTGGAAAACGGAAAAAGTTGTTTCCTCATCAACACACAGAACCATTAAATATTCTGAGTTGGAAGAGACTCACAATGATCAAGTTCAGCTCCTAACTCCACATGGTACAAATTATAGCATGTATTCAAGAGTGTTGTCAAAATACTTCTTGAACAGGCCACAACCACATCCCTGAGTAGGTTGTTCCAGTGCTTGACCACTCTCACAGAGAAGAACTTCTTCCTAATAACAAATTTGAACATCCCCTGATGCAGCTTTAAATCATTCCCTCACATCCTATCACTGGACACCAGAGAGGAGAGATCAGCATCACCCTCTGCACTCACTTTCATTAGGATGTTGTAGACAGCAACTCCTCAGCCTCCTCTTCTCTAAGCTGGGCAAACCTAGTATCCAGAGCTGCTCCTCACAAGCCTTGCCCTCTAGTCCCTTTCATCATCTTTGTTGCCTTCCCTTGAACATGCTCATCACTCTCATATTTTTCATACGACTCTTACAACACACAGCTGTCATGGTGAAACTGCACCAAAGTTGAGAAAAGTGGGATAAATGCTTATTTTGAGTGGTTAGTTACATCACGCCTAATGTGACCCTTTTGGCCACCAGGACACATTATTGACTGATTCTGAGCTTCTCATCAACAAAACCCAGCAGATTCTTTCTGCAAGGTTGCACTCCAACCTCTTCTCTCCCAGTCCACTCATACATCCAGGATTACATAGTCGCAGGTGCAGAATGTGGCATTTGTCCTGATTAACCATCACACAGTTGGGTAATCGGCCAGCCCTGTAATCTATCCAGACTCCCTATTAGGCCAATCTACCCACTAGAGAAGCAACAGCTTCTCTTTTGTTTAGTATCATCAGTAAACTTAGTATGGACCCAGCTTCTGCATCCAAGTCGTTGACAGAAGCATTGAAGAGAATTGGATCCAAAGGAGTGGATGGCTTTGCTTGTTTCTTTTAATCAGGAGCATGGGGTTAAAGCTAGAGATCACCAATCAGTTCACAGCCTCCACCGGCTCAGTTCTCTGCTTGAGACTGATTTGTTATAAATCAGCTTTCTTGCAGCTTAGTGTACCCGCCTGTAAAACAGGTAATTCGGAGCCAGACCATCAGCTGTGAACTGGCACAGCTCCGCTCAGTTCCCAGTGTCAGGAGGGGGCATATTTGGCCAAAATTAATCATCAGGCATCCCTGGTGAGGCAAGGAGAGTGATTTACATCATGACCTGGCTCACTGCATCCATGTCTACGTGGAGAGACGCAGACATGACAGGATGCTGCTCTGATACAGATATTACACAGCTCTTCTTAAGCTGAAGTGGCAGTGCAGCTTCCAGAGGGAATCTGTCATATGCCTAGCACATGGCTTATGTCTACAGGGCACCCACCCCTATATAAATAATTCTTCTCTACATCACAGGAGAAAAGAAGTTTTAATGTTTCCAGCTAATTGGGCCTCTACTGTTGACAATAAAGTCTGCTATGTCCAGTCTTATCTGTAAAATATTGCCAGTTTCAAAATACTGTTTTTGTGAGTATTACAGTAAGTGATCCCTTGCAACACTCTCCCAAGCTATGATTGGAAAGTAAGTGACAAAGTCTAACAAGAACAATATCTTGACATTCAATTTTATGGAACCAGTCAGAAAGTAAATAAGCACACACCTGACAGGAAAGCTTCACTAATATCAACTGAGCATATGAACTGGACAGGCTTCATGATTTTCTGCCCAATTAACACAACTCCAAAATCTCCAGTCAAGAGTTCTTAGCCCAGGGTATTCCTTGGCAGAACCTCAAGACATCCTGCTTGAACAGAGAAACAAAAACAAATGTTCCTCTTACATGACTTGCCTCCTAGTCTTGACCCAGCATAAAGATTGATGGCTTAGCTGTTCAATTTGCCCTGAGAGTTTTAGTTTTTCACATGGTTAAAATATAATATGGATTACATAGCTACGACAATAAGAGACTAATATACAGTATGAGATATTAATCATAGGTGATGTTTTCAGAACATAAAAATATAATATCCTCAGAAAACATTCCATATATTTTTCAAAGGACACGAAGAATTCATGACTGATAGGAGCGATGTTTTTAAAAAAGGAAAAATCTTACCTGTCACAAGCTGTTGTCCTGCTAGTCCTACTGGAACCATCCCCAGGTTATTCATAGCTGTAGCCCAAGCTGTGGGATCAGTGACTGACATGTTAAGCTGCGTGGTATCTATAGCTATACTTCCCAAACCATCAGCTGCTGCAAGAAAGTAAACATGCTGTAAGTAGAAAAGCTAATGCACCACAATTTTTAACCAAATCTTTCAGTGAGAATGAGGTATCACAACCACTGTTTATTTTGGGTTTGTTTTGTTTCTTAATTATGATTCACCTTTAGATTATTGATAATAGTTCTTGGTATACTATAATAGAGCATAAAGTCATTGGAAACATTCAACAGATGTAAAATGGTGCAAAGAAAAGAGAAAACTATTTCACCAGTCAAGAAGTAGAACAGGCTGTGCAGTCACTATCCCTGGCACCTTTCAAGACTCAATTTCGTAAAGCCCTGAACAGCTGATCTGACCCTATCTCTGGCCCTGCTTTAAACAGGAGGTTGGATTGGGGACCATCTGAGGCCTCTCCCAACCTGAATAAATTGCCCTGCAACACTTTGCTAGAACTTAAAGATAGTTGTGGAACTTGCCTGAAACCTGTGAGAACCAAACAGACCCCCAAAAAAGAACTGTTTTCCATAAGATGCAATTTTTTATTTTGTAAAAGATTTAAGAATACATTATGCCCTAACTAAAAAGAGAACAAACAAATTCCATTCACTATAGCAAATACCAAGTTTTGTTCTAAAACCAAAAGAGAAATATCATAAGTATGGTCAAAACAGACTGAGCCCATGTATGGTCTTCCTTTGATGGGGGGGTGTGGGTGAGGTAGTTAAGGGATGCCACCTTAACTGAAAACTGAATATACTTTGATACTGAAACACCAGACACAAGATGTGATCACACATTTTTCTTCTCTCCTCCCCAGTCACACCTCAAATCAGCTCTTTCCAGTTATTTTCTTACGGCCTTTGCAGACCTGAGATATTTACCAGCAGCCATTGCTTTTCCCTGGATCCTTTTTCTTCTGCTTGACTTCTTCAGTTAGGAATAATTACCTACTGTATTAGCAGCATCTTGAGATGGGATATCACCAAGCACAGGGCCCTCACACAGCTCATTAGGCTCTGAAAGAAAAAAGATGGAAATAACTCCAAGTGCCAGAGTCAGAACACAACAAAGGACCAACGTCTGGGAAGCACTCGAATCTCCTGCCCACTCCCTCTGGATCAGCAGCCCCAGCCTCTGTGCACACATTTCACAGCCTCTGTAGAGGCATTCCAGCAAACACTCCTCCTCACCTGCTGAACAAACAGTACCACGTATGAACCTGTCAGGCCACTGAAAAGCCCTTCACAAATTAGGTCTTATCAGTAGCTACACAGCCTCCTCGGCATGAAGGCATCGGCTGAAAGAACATATTAAGGGATGAATATGATTTTTTCTTTTTTTAACTATTAACAATTAACTGGTGCTACAAGTTTCAAGGAAACAGTAGTCTGTAATGAGATGGAAAGAGGAAAGAAAATATTGTGCAATGACTTACAGAATGGAGCCTGCAGAGATGTGGAAAGAAAACCTAACGAAGCTGAGGAAGATGCCTGCTCCTTAACTAACACTGCACCCTTGGCTCACAGAGGTTACTTAGCTCAAAGCAAAAGTGCAGTATCTGTTTCTAGCTAAAACACATAGCTCTCATCAGGTGTCTGTCAGGCCATGAATTTTACATAAGGGCAACTTATTGCTGTTGCTGTCATTGCTTGGGAGGCTCACCACGTTAGCGCATCGCTCATGGGAAAGGAGGCTGAACAGGTGACACGTAAGAGGTGTGAGCCAGGTCTGTGAGCTCCCAGCACTTTCGGCAGCAGCAGAAAACACTGGGCTGAGGATGATCACATACAGAAGCCCAAGCTACTCTCTGTGCACCAGGTACCTGGGACTGTGGGTTAAGGAGGGCCACATTCATTTTTTTTGGCTTTCCAGTAGCCTAAGGGGTCTGATCCAGGGTGTTGGGTACCAGGGGCCAGCAAGTGACCAGAAGCTTACAAGTGTTCAGGGAGGTTATTAGCACTGTGTAGGTGAATCTTGGTGACTTGTTCAGCCCTAGAATAGCTGTGCTGACTTTAAGAAACTACTTGAAAGACCATAATTAGGTGGTTTCCAACATGTAGACCCTAAGGACTCATCTGTAGAAAAGACACAATTAACATAATTACACTATATTTTAGTTTAGTACCTCCCACACTTTTCTTTTTTTTTTCATTTGATGTGCATAAAGTATGAGCCAGAAAGTTTAATCTTTTAGTTTCATGGCACTGTACACATCATTTCATAGGAACATGACCAAATCAATGGCTGTAAAAGTGAAGGAGTCAGGCTCAGACAATGGTCCACATTTTTTTGTATGTTGTAATTTACAAATAACCAATACACTAGGCTAAAAAGCATTTTGTTCAAATCTACAGTGTGTCTACTTAAAAGTCAATATTTATCAACTCTTAATATTTGAATTTGCAATTCCAATTCTTATTTGATCTCCGCTATTCATTATACATAACATAAAATATTTTTATCATAAAATTAGCTTTTAAATAACATCTATAAACAGCAAACAAACACTGAATGGAAATCTTCTGCAGGGGATGCGACTAACATAAGGCAAGGCAGCCAAGATTTATGTCAAGTTTTTAAAAACTGGGTGTCTCCTATTCAGCTCTTTAAACTTGTACTTAGCCCTTTCCACTGAGGCTATAAACTTCTGACCACAAACATCTGTTTTGAGGTTAGGGATGGCTGAATTACTCCTTGTCAATAAGTTATTTCTTACACAGTACAGCCCTCCTTGCTCTTTATGAATCACTGCCAAATCAATCCCAATTTACAAGTATGTGCTGAATAGCCCAGATGAGAGTGGTTCACCTCTTTCCCTGAGCAGCAGCCTTGTTGCCTTGATGAAGAAAGGAGCATTTAAAAACCAATGGTGATGAAATGTCTTTCATACCTTGCTGTGTGCTACTTGCTTGTCCCCATAATGCATCACCATGGCTAATGGGGAGGAAGGAGGTACTGCCCCATGGTTTTGGGGCAAAGGCATCTGAGATAGGCATGGATTGCTGGGATAAGAGGAAGAAAATGGGTGTTGGACTCTCTCTGCCATCCCCCTTGCCCACGTTTTACTGTTTGGTGAAGTGTGTACCAGGTGACAACTCTGGTGCTGAACGCTACACACTCTTCTGCCCAAGCCCACACTGCAGTTGCCCCACTTCTGTCAGAAATGCAGGATCAGACCTCCGTCTACTGGGAATGACTTTTTGGTCTTTTCCTTCTGACATGTTCACATATTTCAAATTTTGGTCTACTTTCATGAATTATCTACAAGTATTTGTTAAAGTCGTTGCAGAGGAAGAAGAATATAACACCATGAATATGAACGAAAGCATAATCAGTAGGTTGATTTGGTGAAACTCATGGTGTACTGTACCACCAGGTCTGCCCAATATGCCAAGGAAGTCTTTGCTCAAAACACACTCTCGTAGCCCACCCTGGCTCTGGGCAGCTTTTCTTTCTCTCTGACCACCAGGTTTACTGTTTCATCAAAAGTACCTGGATACAGTGCAGGGTGAACCAGGGGAAAAGCCATAAAAGAGAACGTGAGGAGCCTAAAGTGGAACTAGTTCTATCTAACCAAGAACTGCTGCAGGCTATTTTGTCAGTGGAAGAGAGCTGAATAACAAGCATAAACGAACCTATGAACGCTGAATAATTTGCAGTAAGCTGTAGGCAGAACTAATGCTCCATCCTGAAGGACACAGACTGTAGAAACTAGCTCTTTTAAAAAGAAAAATACTAATTGTGAACATCCCTTCTAGTGACAACTCAGTGGTTACATTAAGACAGAGCAACATAATATGGCTAAAATAGTCTCACAGGCATTACATACCTGATTTAGACTCAAACATTAGCTTTTGTTTAAAAAGCTAATTCTGAAAATTTGTATAGAGAAGGTTTCATTAATGCTTAAAATAAAATCAGCTTTGGGCAAATTTCAGCATTTCTTTGTGTAGCTCAGACGCTGCACTATTATACCCTTCATGACACTGGAAATAAAACAAGCAAGGAAAACAAACAAACCCACTGTCTAATGTCATGTAAAAAGCAAAATCCTAAGTTTGATGAGGAATACTTCTACTAGCAAAGATTCTTGCTTTCTTAATAATAAATTTAATCACCGTTACTGGTTAAACAGGCAAGAAAGTGTAAGCTTATGCAGGGATCTTGTGTAACCTGAGCAGACATTAACCAGCACCACTTCACTGACATCACACCTTTAGAGAGCATTCCTGATTTACAATTCACTAATACTCCTCTGGACATTAATGACCTGAAGATATATGTAAAAGAAATCTGTTTTTATAAACACTTGTGCATGGTAGTAGCCCTATTTCAGGGGAGTAACTTCAGAAGCAAATAAAGCCATAATCCTGATTTACAGGAGAAAATGTAAAAAATATTCTGGGGCCTGCTATTCTTTGATGTTTGGGAGAGGCAGGGACATTCATAAAAACTTCCTGATTTGAGAACTTCTGATTAACAAAATTTTGATGCCAAGCATTTTGTAAAGCGATTTCACATTATACTTTTTTGGTGCTCTCTCTTTTTGCAGACATGATGCAAGTACCAATCCTTGGACGGTGAATTGCAAGAGACATTTAGACTTCTTTCAGACAGGTTGTCAGAAAGATAAAGCACCCTCAAGTCCATACCAATGAGCACTTCTCAGTCATAGCAGTCATAGCAGATTGTACTTAGTGCACATATTTTATACCAGGCAATTAAATGCAGTTACCCAAATGAATATAGAAGTCGGTTATATATTGTGCATCAATTATCACAGGCAATGAATGCCATGAGACAAAGAAATTAACATAACATAAAACTAATTCAATAACAGCAGATTGTGAAGTTAAAATCCTACCCTTTAGATATCCATAACACCACAATGAGTTACAACACAGAGTGAAGCTGATTAAATGCACCACTGTAACAAGGCTCTGTGGAATGCCCGGGTCAGCAGCCAGCCCTGGGATGCAAGGAGGAGGTTCTCTGCCCAACTCTGACACCGACCTGCTGAGTGACCTTAAGTCATTTCAGCTCTTTGTCTAATTTTTGCGACCATTAAATCTTTCAAGGAAAAAAAAAATATGCCATCAACCTTTTGAAACCTGGGAGTACAAGTCACAAAGTCATTAAATGCTATTGGTGCTGGTTCTTGAGGAAACACAGATAGAAAGGAACATTGTGGAATCTTGTGAACTGTTATACCTAGGCGAGTTTTCCTGTTCTTAAAAGAACAGCAATTTCCAAATGTTTGTTACTATTCACTGTGATTCACAGGACAGTGGTCATTAGGTTGGTCACACTTCACCTGACCTGCCAAAGTACAGTTCATTTATCAGGCTACCACCAGCTGTCTTCTAAAATATATCAAGTGTTTTGTACTGATTCTTCCCAGTGTTTTTGTTTCTCCAGCTGCATCCAGGACTCCCAGTAAAGAAGGGAAAATAGAAAGAAAAGCTAGACAAGGATATGCTCTAAGTCGCTGTTCATTTCTTTCTGACCATCTTACAATGAAGAAGAAAAATGGGACTAACAACAATGAAAATGATATTTTTGCGCCATAGCCATCCTACCTGGGCTACATGAAAAAAAAAGCATCTCCAATGTGATTCCAAAGATGGCTTTTAGAAATATTTTTGATATTATTGAATATGCAGTGTTACAAGAAGAGGCATTATTTCCCATGGCTAATGGTATGTTAACACCTAGAAAATGTCACCTAAATTCAGAAATTCAAAACAAATTGAAGGAAAACATATTTCTTGCAACAATTTGCAAAAATGCATTTACTATAGCAAGTAAAAAATTACATCAGGTACCAAGGCTTTTTTGGAACAAAATCTTTTTTTCTGGGAGGGGATCCTAACTTATGCATCTACTATGCTTCATCTCCCTGCAGCTCTACTGCAAAGACCAGCTGGTTTCCAGCATCTCCAGAGTCACCCTGTTTACGTGGATTTTTCTGCCACATCTCCCTCTTACAGGAGGCCTTGGAAAGTAAAGATTAATTCTGCAGGAACCAGCACTTTCCTTAAGAAAAGAGTTTCATTAGGCATAAGCTAGGGAAGATAAGCTCCCTTAGAGCCTAAATAAGAGCTCTGGTTTTGTGTTCACTCACATAATCGTTCCAATTTTTTGTCTTGTGAATGGTTTAAAACACCTTTGTTCATTCTAGATTATGCCACTAAAACACTACATTGTCATCTTATAAACTCATAAAATATGTGCTGGTGCATTAAGTCATTTCACTTAACTATGTAAACCAAATATGTAGGTTTTCCCATGATTGCAAGGGATCCTTTCCACCAACTTTCACCGAAAAAACAGTTAATGAGTAAATCATGTCCATACTGATAGGACTAAGACAACTTAGAGAAAAATCACAATATTACAGTTATAACACAATAAAACACTTTCCCTCTGTTTTTAACAAAGGCAATTTTTACAAAACATATTTTCTGGAAGAACTGCTCATTTGAGATGCTGCATTACTTAAATCCACTGTCCTACCATGTCTTGAAGATAACACATGGCACACAAAGGCCAGACTTCCCTTGGAAAGCAGAACACTGCAAGATTTCAACAGAGAAAGAAAAATAAAACAGAAATCTCCAAGATAAACAGGTATTCTCTGGTGATGCTCCTTGAAAGGTCACTTGGTAATATTTCATGGTAAATCCCAGACTTCGCTGGCATCTCAGAGCAAAGCCTTAACAGGTTACAAATGTGCTTTTTGTTTTGCATGTATTTTAGCAGCTGCAGTCTGATTATGCTGAAGTCTATAAATAACAGAATCTGGAGGCACATTAAGCAAAGCATTATAGAAGTCCAGCTTACTTACTGAAAAAGCATATGCAGTTCCAAAATCATCTGGAATAGGAAAAAAAAAAAGCCATATTGCTGGCTAGCAATGCAGCACAGCCTTGATAAAAACAGGTCTGATTATTCCTTGAACACAAAACACTGTTGTGAATTGATGATTGCATCTCTGTTTTTCACCCTGCCAAAATGGCTTGCAATTGTGACTCACTTGCTTCCCATTTAAAAGAACAGCGACTTACTGACTAAATTAGGACAATCCTTTCTTTTAATGCTGCATTTTTACTTCATTTATATTTAACAACAACAAATATTCTGAAATGTTTTAATTATTTACAGCAGTATTTTAATAGCAAACCTTCTATCACACTACTTTCTACTAAAGGCCAGTGATCATTTTAGAAACATGACATCCCACACCACTGTATTTCAGACAAAAGGGGAAGCATTCGAAGAAGATTTTGAACAAAGACATTCAGCAACTTAATTGAAAGGCTGAATACTGAAATGAGAAGTGCTGGAATGCCTTCTTGATGCCATAAAGTACCTGAGGGAGTCATATGGGCTACACATGCTATTTCTTATCTTTTTGGGCTTGAGAGAATACCTATATAAATGCACCACACCTATCAAATATCTTCTCTCACTCACTGTACCACACACAATATTCTTGCTTCACGTCTACTAAACCTACATCAAGCTGAGATACAAAGGGTTGTTTGGTTGAGTGTTTTTAAAGAAAAACTCAGACAAAAGGGGAAAAAAAGAGACCAAAGCAAGCCAGGACACGCTTCCAGAATGAGTATTTTATCTTGCTGGCTAACCTAAAGTGAAATCATTCCCACGTCACCTCCTGAAAAAATGAACAGCTTGACAGGTAATCCCTGTCTGTGGCAGAGCCCCAGGGACTGTATCATACAGACCACCAGAGGCAGGGGTGCCTTCATATTGAATTTCCAAAAGAACACAGACTGCTGTCTCCTAGTCCCAGAAGACCAGGATACAGCTGAGTTTCACATGGTAACATTATGTATGGAAAGTCTATTTTAAGTAACTTTTTAGAAGTTTCTAAAGTGCATTCATTATCATTTTTCTTCTCCTTCAAAGTCTGTATAATTGAACTCCTGGAGTTAAGGCAGCCTGTCTTTTCAGGGAGACATTCATTGGGGGGAAAAAACCCCAAACCTGTCAGTCAAACTATTTTCATATTTTTCACACTTTTATCATTGGGTCAAACTATGGCAAGAGGTGACACACATCTAAGTGTCCTTTGTTAAGTGCAAGGGTGATCTGCAGAGCACTTTTTGCAGAATATTAAAGCAATCTAAAGTCATATTGATCAAAATTTTATGCAATACCATCAAGTATTCTCACAGTGATGGCTGTTCAGTGAAAATCTGGAAAAGAGATTTAGTCTTGTTTTGTTTGTTTTAATTGAAGGTTTCTGGTGATAAATTTTGCTTAAGAGAAAAACCCACTATTTCTTCTATCAGCTTACATGTGTCCTCACTCTGAAAGCTGCCATCCCCTTTTAGCACATCACACTCAGGATATTTTCTCCAGCTACAAGCTCTAAATTGACAGTGTGCTCCCTGGGCTCATTTATCTTGCAATCCTTCCATCCCTCTTAGTATACCTCCTGTTCTCCATTTACCTCATAACAGTTTTTCTTGCTTTTCTTTGCAGTATTTTGTTTCCATCCGTTGACTCCACACTCCCCCTACAACATAGGCACATTTCTTGCCTTAATCTGCCATGGGCAATTCTCTCACCCAAATATCTCTTCACAGCCAAGATGTTACTGTTTGTTACACTTTGCTCTTGTATTAGGGAAGGCAGGGAGTCACCTCACCTAAATTCTGCCGATGTAGACATCTATGCTTGAGCTTTCTTACTGTTGTCATTGCTAACAGGGAGAACCAGATGCTTCTGCCAGCCTGTTTCAGACACCTACCTTGCCAGGCAGTGAAGCTCACCTTGGAGGTGCACATCTCACTCCCCTGGCTGAAAGTCTACGCTGAAGTTTTGGATATGAACATCTGTTTTGTCAGACACCCATGGGATGAGATGAGCTGGGCTGAGCAAACTGTGCCTTGGGAGCTCAGTTGTCACTCTGCTACCTGCATGCCATATGAATCCCAGCAAGACACTCAGTCCTGAGGGACTTGGCTCCCACTCCTGTCCTTTGCCTGATAACTCTGGCACAGTGAGCTGCAGGAGAACAGAAAGCACGACTCAGTTTGCAATAGCTCTTGAGAATCTCCTCAGATATAGATACATACAAATTAGAGAGAGAGAGATGGTTGTCTTTCTGATTATTTTTCTGCCCATCCCCAGTGAATATGCCAACATATAACTATTAGTGTTTGACAGCAGGAGCTGCCCACTCTAACACATTTCCAACAACTGTGATGCCCTATTATCTGTCTTTTCTCTGGAGGGAAAATTCATCCTGGACCTTTTCTTTCTGCTTCCAAATGATGAATCACATTTCCTCAGCCCCATTTCTTTACCAGACACGAAACTTTCTTGCTCCTTGTAACTCCCATTTTAAAGATCTGTGTAAATCACACACACCTCTGGGCTATAACAGTCACCTGTTTCTGCCCACCAGCCTTGCCAAGGCTGCTCCTGGCTTTCTTCATCATACCTGCCATATTTGGGGACAGCATCTGTTTTTGAAGCAAAGTGAGGACAGCGACAGGGAGTTTCCCTCTGTCCTTTCTGATTTACAAGGTAGTTTGCCGTAGATAAATGAGGGAAACGATGAATATTTTCCACCTCCCACAGGACGAAGCAGAGCTTCCAGGGTCTTTGAGCTACCGCATACCCATTAGCTTTCCTCAGAGGCTGAATTAAGTTGCTAAGCAGAGCCAGGAATTTTGCCTGTTTTCTAAACAGTTGTTTATGGGATCACTAGCAAGTTACATAAATTTAGGATTATCACATACTCTGTGGGCAGTGAGGGAGAAGCAATTCCACAGTTAACAAGAGGTCAGATCAGGAAAACAGCAGCTACTATTTGTGCTTCAACTATGATCAGGCAACAAAAATTATTTTGATGCTTCTGCCTTGTAACAAGCGGTCAGGGGGTCAGGATGGAGAAGGCTAGAGCTGCAGATCAGGGTGAATCTAATGATGCTAAAAGCCCTCCTTCCCTCCAGGTGGTCCTGCCATACCTTTACCTAGTCAACAATCCTTCCACTCCCCTTTCCCTAAAACTGTCTTCTTGTATGCACATTTATTTTCTTCAATTTCAGTTACAATTTTTCAGGGCAGGAAATCATGTCGATTTTCCCTCAGGCAGGGCTAAAACCTACTGGAAATGTGGCATTCCTTGTGTAATTGGACTGATGCTGGTTTTAGCCAGGTGCCTTCCAGGCAGGAATATCAGCAAGGCAGCACTGCTCTAAAACACAGAGACAAGGCCACCCCCTTGGCAGGCTTCTGCATAGCCCCTTGTGCAGCCAGGCTTTCATCCCATTTGAGGCTTTTAAGGTGCCACTGTGTTGTAAAACTAGGAATAATGATGATTGTAGCATCCTTCTTTCTCCTCGTGCAGCCCTTCCACCTCTTTCACGTAGTTAGTAATCCTGTCATCCATCCATTTTTCGAAGTGTTGCACATTTGTTTGTCTTTTTTAATTTGAATTATAAGCTCTTCAGGGCAGAGAATTTGCCTTTATCTGTGTTGGTAAAGTAGAATGTCACTTTACTGCACTATATAAATGTTCCCTAATAAGAAGGGCAATAACAAGAATAATGTATTTATTTACCGTAATACAGTATTTCTAGCCTTCAAGATACAATCAGAAACAATCCAAAGTCAACAAGAAGACCAAAATATTTGCAGAACCTTTAACCATGAAGTGGAAGGCATGAAGCCACTTTGTGAAACTTTGGTAAATTAGTTAATTATAGTCATAAATAGCAGTAAAGATCCTTGCAAATGGACCCACTGGAAAATATAAAGCAGAACATAACCAGTGTAAACCAGCAAAGAACTGCTCCACATGTGTATTATAAGGGTCACAAATGGCCTCCTAGTTACTTTTTAAACAAATGCAATGTTAATACTTTCGCTGTGACATTATGAATAAAGCATTTGGCCTGTAGCTATGAATATGGTATGTCAAAGCTTTTGACTTGTTTGTTTATATTGTCATCCAGAAGATTTATGTACCATGCTCTCCTTGAGTCAATCTTGACTCAACCCTTGAACATGCAGAGGACACGGCCTATGTAGAGGGCTCTGGGGGGCAGCAGCTTCCATCAGCTTCCCCAGTGTAACTGGATGGTCACTACTCACTACCCTCCCTACAGCAGCACAGCACTCTTCTGGCACACAGGAGGAGAACAGAGTGCCAGGGTCAGTGTCCAGGCCTCTCTGGCACCATCTCTGCTCGTGCTGTTAATGGTTTCTTTGTTCTTTAAAGCTCTGAGGTATCAAATTAATCAAAATAACGGCAATGATGCAAGAGATTAAACTGACAGGAGAATGAACTGCCCTTGTTTATCCAGGTGATACTACAGGAAGTGCAAAGCAGATACATGTAGAGGACAAAGCCCTGTCCTTGGAATTTATGGTCTGAATGGAAAATGCTTTGTGAGACCACTATATTTCTGTCTAAAATATATGGTTTAATTTAGGAGTGCCTGAGTGACCCTAGCAGCTTCTGATATATAAGTGGTCAGGTTAAATGACCTCTATGTACTTTCTTGCCTGAAGCTCAGGGAATGGCAAGTGGAGCATTTTGAATGGGTCCCATTTGTTATTCTTTTAATTGCCTACTAATATTTCTTTTGGTGTGAAAGACTTAATAGAGCCCTTCTGCCTCCAAATGTCTTCCAAACTATCCAAATTGCAATTCAGTCAAAACAAATACAGGTCTCCAGTTCTCTAGAAATGAAAAAGAAACTTGACAGGGATCCAGGAGATTCCTGTTCCTCATACACCTCTGCAACACACCTTTGGCAAGTAATTTAAACCTTCATCCCCCACCCATGAAATGGTGTGATTATACTTTCTTTATCCCAGACTTTATTAATCTTGCCTAGTCAGGTTGTTCTCTGATAATGGGGTAGGTACAGCATCACAGGACCATGACCCAGGCCTGCAGTAAACACAGGATTGCATTTGGTTGAGGAATATTCTTTCCCCATAAAATTCAATACTAAAGTACAGTGGAATAAACAAAACAAACAAAAAAAAACAATTGTCATAATTTCCTATGGAATTACTGTTTATCTGAATGTGGAGAAAATAGCAAGTTTCCCTTAAAAGCACTTGCAATGAAATTCACACTCTGTCAGGTGTGAATTACAGCCTGTATCTCATCTTGTTCTATCTACAGCTCCTTTCATAGTCATGCATAGCACCAGCGTATAAAAATATTTCCTGCATGTGATCAAGCAAGTGTGGACACTTAAGATGCAGGCAAAATATGAAACTCAAAAAAAATTTAAAATGTTTACTGGTATCTTAAAAGAAAACTAAAAGTTTGTAATCATGCCATTTCTCAATCAGATAAGGTGAATTACAATTTTCCATGAGAACACAATTTAAATAAATCTAAGAAATATTTTGTTTAAGAAGTTGCAGAGAACTGAGGTAGCTAAAAATAAATGACAGAAAGAAATAACAATCCCAGGAACATGATTTTGTTGTGCAATCACAAATAGATCACTTAAATTAAGGCCAGATCATAATAGAGTTGCTCAGTGGAATAGCATGGGAAACAGGCTTTTCATCTTTTTTTTCCCCAGTGTTTTATGCAAGATCTTCTGATTGCATATGCTCTACGGCATCTAATAGATTACTTCAGACCAATATCTATACACCATAGTAAACTCTGCAGAAACCTGGTTTCATCTATACTCATCTTCAAAATAGTGAACTCCTCCCTGAGTCCCATGGGTTGGAGATACTGCAAAGTGCATCACTGGCACACCATGAAGCATCACTGAGTTTGGGAGGAGTCACCAGATGGAGTTGTAGTGCACTTTCATGTTATTTCAGGGTCCATATTTCAAGGTACAAACAAGACTTCAGCCTGGGTAGAAATTCAATGTTGTTAATCTTCTTTAGGACAACTGTGGCTTAGGGCAAGGAAGCGGCATATTTAGTTTAATTACATGGCCAGAAATGCCTGAGCTAGGCAATTCCCTCTTTAAAGTTGGCAATTTCCTTTCATTCACGAATAGTTTAAATGTCTTAATTGTTAAGCTATCTATACAAAGACTACACCTCAGGTTTACTACTGATTAGGTCTCCAAATGCTTATCAGTTGGTGAAGACTGGGTATCTGCCACAGTGCAGAAAGAGAAGCAATGATTTTCTGGATGATAAAACCTTTTTGGGGCACTAAAATTAAAAATCTGCTTGTTCAAATAGGGCCTGAACAAAACAGTGTTGTATGACTTCTCAGTGAATGAAAAGAAATGCTATACCTGCTATGAATGGCTACAGAACTTCTGAAGACTCTGCAGACAGGCCATCTGACTTTCCTGTCATGTCTGGCACAGGTTTTTGCACTTTACAGGATAAGGCAATCAAGCTTTGACCCTTAGCTTCCTCATAATCAACATTTGTGCTAGTAAATTCAGTTTAATTGGAATTCATTCATGTTTCTAAGGGGAGTTTAATGATGGAAAGATTCATGCTTCATCTCATCTCAGTGGTACTAAGATTCACGTATGCAAATCCATCACTGAGAATGGCCTGGCCTCTGTTGTCATTAATTGAAGCATATTAAGAGACTTAGCAGAAAAAAAAATCCAAATATGAAATGTCAAGAGACAGATCCATCTAGTTTCATATCCTGTAGTTATAATATACCTTAATTACTGTTAATTGGGAGATATTGTTCCTGGTGGAAGATCATCTGACATAGTTTCTGTTGGTGATTAAACATAGAACAGAATTCAATACATTTGTTGAATGTGGGATCTGTTTATTGTGACTGTACAATTCTGTCTAGAGTATCATTCCTGCTTCACAGCAAAACAAAAAATAGTCATAAGTCAAAAATATTTCGTTTGACTCATAATGCTTTAATATTCCCTGCTGCCTCCTTAAATTTTCTGCTGCTGGCCCCTTAGGATTCTAGCACATGTTGCTGCTCCCACTAAGGAGAGATACAAGGCTTCTCACTGGGCTTCAACTGAGCTACATCAGAGTCTAAATGAACAGCAGATACAGGAAAAGGCTGAGGGAAGACAAGTGCTACAGGAAATGACCTCTGTGAAAGAACAGTGAAGTTGGACAGATAATCAATGAAGACTTCAGTACCATTTGTGAAAGAGTAATCTTTGATTTATTGGAGGAGTGCTATTATCTGGAATCCTTTTCTCATACAGTGTAAAATACAAAAATTTACAAAAATTAGAAACTCAGGCTGAAGTCATGAGCTCAGCTTCTGCTGGTGTCAATACAGTTTGCTCACACTCATTGATCTATGGCTATATATGACCCTGAAATACGTTTTGATGGGCTGCCAGAGATCTTTGCTCATGCTTAGAATAGAAATGATGGGATTGGTTTTATCACTGAAAAGTAAGCAGTGCATATCTTCTGCCTGAAAAATAACCAAATTAACATTTGTGAAGTAATCTTATTTTTCTCAGTTACCAAAAAAAGGAAGAAAAGAAAAAAAACCCACCAGCATAATTAGCTAAACTACTTGTACTAGGAAAAGTCTTGGTTTTCACAAACTCTGTGCACACTGGTTTCCTAAATGCTTATTTACTCTGAACTGCAACAATTGTGATAAATCATTTGCTATTTACTCTTCAGTGCTGCTGTATGCTTTGGGCAAAGATTTTTTCTGTTCATTGTTTATTTATTTCTAATAGCAAAACCACTATTTTAACACATTTTTCCACTCCCAGTGATGGATTTTATCTTTGATATGTGATCCAGTTATTTAACTACCTCTCACTACATCTCCCATGAATTGTTTACACAGCAACTTGGCAGCAAAATTTGCATATCACAGGAAAGATCCCATTACATGCTCCCAGAGGTGCGGTTTCACGAGCTTTATCACTTTCTTGCACCTATGCACATCTCAGAAGCTGAGTGTCTGGTTAATCCAGAAAGGCACATCTTGGCTGCCAATACTAATTAAACATTAATGGTGCAGTTACAACATTTCCAGCTACTCAGAACCTATTTTCCCATTGTCTTTTAGACCAAATATAATACCCAAAAAAATATTTATCTTTTCGTATAAATTTTTCTGCCACAGGAAAATCACAGACCTTTACCTTTAATGCATTCTGTTCAGCTGTTGTAGACTTGACCTAAAATAATTAAACAGGGAACAAATGCACAAAGGAAAAAAGTTGGAGAGAAGGGAAACATGCTTAGAAGCAGAGGAACTGAACATACCATGGAAGAGCCAGAGAAGATGTGGAGCTGGATATGGTATTTGCTCTCCAGACTCTTATTTAGTGACTGACTGGGACAATGGCCCTAACTGCAGGCTTCATGGTGATGAAATGCTCATGTTTGGGTGTATTCCAGATTATTCTTCACCCATTGTATGAAACATTAAAAAATGACAGCAGTGTAACTTTCACTGAGAGGAGCACTTACTCCAAGAGCACTCTAGCAACATCAAAGCATACAATCACTAGGGATCAGGGCACAGGAATTAAAGGGAAGGCAGAACCGCAAGTCAAACACCAACGAATTTCCTTGCATAAAGCACTGCTGCCTCCAGATCTTTTCCCAGTACTCCCAGACAAACAGTACTGTGCCTTCAAACAGAGTTTTCCAATGCACATTTAGGGGGAACAAACATTGCAGGTACCAAATTTTGTTAACTTTGATTTTCCCTCTGAAAATCCACCTTGCAGTAAATGAAGTTTCAGAAATGCAAACTCTGTGTGAATTTGGAATTTGAGATCTAGAGTAGAATTATTAACAAAAATAAGGCACTTTTCAGAAAGTGCTTCATGCAAACCTAGTAACACCCCTCCAGCTGTGCAATAGCCAACCCAGCAATTTCTCTCTAGCAATAAGAAAAACCCACAAACTCCTCAACACCATAGAAGGTTTGAAGAGAGAGAAAGGGTTGATTCACTGACAAAACTAATGGGCTATTGAGTCAGCAGCCTTTGAGTCACAAAGTCAACCTCAGCGAACATTGATTGAAACTGGTCATATCTCAGAGCCCAAGATCACATTATATAGTGCAATAGCCAGCAGTCACAGTGACAGAGCAACAGGGAGATGAAGCACAGCTGTCTTCTCAAGTCCAAGTATAGCCTGGTGGGCAGGAAGGAAAATCAGAGCTGTTCCTGCCTGTTTAAAAGCGAGCATTTTGTTTTTGAGCCTGTCAGCATGTTTCTTTTTGAATGTATTATGTTCACTGACATGCCACCCTGACATTTTGTTTAGTAGTACAAAAAAACCCAAAACCTACAACAAGAGGTAAAGTTATGAAATCAAATATGATGTTTGCTGCATGTTAAAAGAAGTATTGCTTCCACAGAGACCTGGCAGCTCAAACAGCTGCAGCACAGTGGCAGTACATGAAAACCAAAAAATGGAACTGACCTGGGTTTCACGGTTCAAGCATGCCGTGGCAGGGATCCCGGCACGATTTCCAAATTCAAAGCTTGAATAAACACAGTTGTAGTTTCTTGAAGTGGATGCTTTTAATGAAGTCTGAAAAGGGTGAGAGAAAGGGCATATATTCCTGAAACCTATGTCTCTTAGGTAGAAATTCTGCCTGGAGAAGCCCAGCTCGTGACTGTTTGCTATTAAGACTGTTCAAGAGAGAGGGAGCGTCTTTGAGTTCACATACTTAATGCTCAGTGGTGTGTCTGCGGAGTGGCAGGAAATAAACAACAGTGAGGAGGGGTTAACCAGAGACCTGCTGGCTAAAATCTATATGCCTGGAAACAGAAGGGAGAGGGCTGCAAGGTCAGATACAGTTCAATGGTTTCTAATAGGGGGATCGGCCACAGAGCTACCAGGCACAGACACAGACACCTAGCAAAGGATGTACCTGTTTTCCATCTCCCCCTAAACCCAAAATAGCAGTTGTGCATCATGTCATGTCAGTTTTTCCAAACTGATATAAAACGTCCTAATCCCCAAATACAGTATCTCTAGAAAGCTATACAGTAAATAGAAGGAAAGGACAGAGAGATCAAATAAACCACCTATGCATGGTTCTCCATCACATCTAAAACTCCTAAATCACACCCTGAGATGTGTTCTCTAACTTATTTCCTAAGGCAGCTGTATACCTTATGAAATAATGTCCCCATTCTGCCATAACTGCATCAAGGGAACATCCACACAGATGGTCAGATGCAAGTAAAAATGTCTCTGAGCTTGATAGGAGATGGTAGAGGGAAAATCCCTTTATTTGGAGCCTATCTACCAGAATTTCACCACTGCACCAAGTCACAATTGACTCAGCAGGCAGGCAAGGGAAGTGCTTCGTGAAGCCACCAGCCATGTATGCAGAGGTATGGAGGTGGGCACAGAACACAGCATGTGTCAGAGAGTCCAGATGTGGGGATGGCTTAAGAGGAAGAGGGACAGCAGCTGCCCACTACGTGTGAAATGTGCAGAGGAAGAATGAGCTAAGCTATGCTTCCAAAGAGCTCCTTCTGCTACAAGATGCAAAGGATGCAGCAGACGTGTTCCAGAAGATCCGTCACAAGCACCAACATTGGCAGAAATCAGATATGGCTGCAGACATTTCTCTTCAGCTTTTTGCCAGCAGCTTTTCTTAGAGAAGGAAACCTTTCTTAGAGAAAGACCTGGGATACTGCCTCCCCCTCCCCACAAAAAAAATCAAAATCAAACCCAAGCCTGTATTGGTGGACAATGGTATTGAGGAAACACCCAGTAGCAATGGAGAAACATACTGTAAAGCATAAAGTAGTACTGTGATTGCATGCATTTTTTGCATAGAGTACTTATAAATGCTAAACCAGGCAATTTCATATCTCTAGATATTTACTCTATGTTTGTCAAATGAAATGGCATTTTTCATCCCATTTTGACTGGAAGAGAGAATTTGTTTGGATTATAAATTGTTTAGAATTACTTGCTAATGCTGTCAGCTTTTCTGTATCTGCTTGTAGGAGGGACAGGAGGGAGAAAACAAACAATACATTGCACATAAAAACACAGTGGAGAAAAATAGAAAGCAAGCTCTGTTTTCAACACATTTAAACTGTTCAAATGAGAAGAATCAGTTGCCGTGGAAGCAGATCTGCAGCTGAATGAAACCTTTCACCTGTCCAACATATGAAATATTTATTATCTGAGGGTGACTAGAGATTAAATAAACCAGACATACAATGCAGGAAGCAGACCCTGGCTCATCACCTCCATCATTTTCACAGGTCCTGTGGCAGCCAGATTAGATTTTGCTATAAAGAAAGGGAAGTGGGCTCAACTGGAGTATTGGGTGTCAGGAGAAATAAAACTAGAGGAAAGCAACTTCTCAACTTTAATTTAACCAGGTTGGTGAAGCAAAATGATGATCCTCTGCTGTGTTTAGTAAGGCTGGAAAATGTTTTCATTTCCAATTAGAGAGAAGAGCCCACTCTCTCTTTAGATAATTACTTTTCCAATAAATTATTCTTGGCCACTTGTTTCCCCATAAAAATGCCGAGTGTTTTTGCCTTGTAGAAGTTTAGAAGTTTTTGTTTTCTTTTTTTTTTGTCTTTTTTATTCCCTTACTTTGTGTGGGTTGGACTTAATTTATTATAGGGCTGAAACTTGGCAGAGATCCAGACACAACAATCTGAAAAATGCTCATACTAAAATTCATTGATGGGATTCCTTGTTCATTTTATCTCAGAGCTTCCCTGATAATTCAGTCCTGCAAAATCGCGCACAATTGATGCAAAAGTGGGTATGTAATCCAGGCAATTTTGTTTTTCAGAAAAATACTTCAGACATTTCTTTTGCTATAGACACAACCCTGACTATGAACAAAAGCCAAAGCCATTATTTAAGAAAGTGATAATTCTGCATAGTTGCTTTCAGCAGTGAATCACACTTGGAAATAACATTTTTGCCCTTTATCACATTCATTTCCCAGAAAATCTGGATTTCCAAGGCCTTTGGCATCCTTATTATAGCTAAACAGTTTCAATGTCTAAGACGCTGAAATTGTCTAATTAAGCTAAGGGTTAAAAATAAAGATTAAAGTCCATTGTTATTAAGTCATAAATGATACTATGATAAAGTATATTTCTGCTAAGTCTGGTGTCTGTGTATGAAGTGACTGAAAAGTTGTAGGGAGTTAACACAAAACACCAAAATATGATCATTTTCCATTTATGCCTGCTGCATTTGGCAATTGCATTAAGATTTTAGCGGTAAATATTGGATCAGGTAACATGATTTCAAGTCAGATTTACAGGCTCTTGGGTGCTGCACAGGTCTGATCCTGCCCTAACAATTAAGATGGAAGTGAGGTAAGATGGGGAGGGGAGAAAGAACAGCAGAAGAAAAGGGGCCACATGGTATCCGAGCAGTGCCACTGAACAAACTGTGCCATCACAAAACCAATGCACACACTGCAGAAACATTGGGATCCCTGGCTTCACAGTGGCAGATGACATTTATCTCTAGCCTCTTTCACAACACAATAGACCTTAAAATATTAATCAGTCCTCTCTTCCAATTATGCTCTTCTGGCACTAGTCCTGTGCCTTAATAGAGTGCACCTCTGATGGTGCAGGGCAGGAGCCCTTTCCATACCTGTACATAATACTCTGTTATACACTCTGGCTTTTCGTAGTCTCAGCCTTCATTTTCATTGCTTCTGTGCAAATAACTTCCTCCACATCTGTTACAGTCCCTTTGCCCTCTCACAGAGTGCTGTGCTTATGCTTTCTCAAGTTTGCCAGAAAGAGACTGCTAGGCTCCAAGTGCCCCAAAAAAGCACGGAACGTGCCTTCTTTCCTGCCTTTCCATCTGCCTGGAATACCCTCCCTTCTTTCCCACCATGGTACATCAAGTACCTTCCCTTTCTTTGAGAAAACTGAGAATCCATCTGTTCAGCAAGTTGCTCCATCTGCAACAACGGCAAGTCCAGTGATGTGCTGCCAATATTCCAACAAAGGGCTCCTCTAAACCCATTCCCCTGAGTCAGTAACACAGCCCACGTACCCAGGGTAGGGATGCTCGCAGACAGGAGGCGTGTGGAACTGGCGGGCTTTATTCATTTGGTTTCCCCATTTCCACAAAATGCTTTCCCATATCCAAGGAAAGAGGCAGCACCATTTGGCAAATACATTTCTGTTATGTGTCTCCTACCAGAACTGTTAATATTTGGGTCCTGGGAAGAGAAAAATAACAAACAAAAGAACCCACTTTGTTGAGACAGTTGCAGAGTGTGTGCACCTGGACAAAACACAAGGGATGACAGTGGTAGGAAAGGATCTAAATCCCTTTAAGGGACTCCTCAGGACCATATCTCTGTCAAGCAAACTAGTGAAATGGCCCTGGTTACAAAAAAGGAAATCATGCCAAGTTTTCCTTTTAGCATGAGCTAATGAAGTGTTGAGCTTTGCAAATGTGCCTAGTTAGTCTGAGGACAAGGGTGAGGGAAGAGGGGTGAACAGTTAAGGCAGACAGTTTTTCAGAAGGGAACTGCACACCACTTTTGCCATTCATACTTCTGTATCAGGTGTGAATACATATCATACAGTTTGTAAATATATATATATGCATGTGTGTATAAACACACGTGAATTAGACAGTTGCTTTTACAAGCTTCAGCTGCTGCTTTTGCTTCAAAAGCTGTTCTATCTCAGGGATTTTAGAAGTCCAGGCTTGATAGTTTTCCATATGTGGTTATACAGAAGTTGATACACGCAGGCCAGGATGTTCTGACTGCGTGTACTTTGGATTGACCACTTTTCCTGTTGCTGTTTATTAGCTGCACAGTGTTAGATTTATGACAAGTTTCAGAGACATATAAATGGCCAGCTGTTAAATGAAATTAAACTCCTTCATTTTTCAAAGGTGATAATATATTATTTGCTTTTTTTGTTTTAAATCAGCAGTTTTTTAGAATGGTCTTCATAAAAAATAGGAGAACACTCTGAGGAGAAATAGGAGAAAACTCTGTTCTGTTGGAACACATGATCACACCACTTCAAATCTCTTACCTTGATTGCTTTTTAAATAAGGAAAATTAAAAAAAAAAAAAAACAAAACCAACAAACAAACAAAACCCAAATCAATCAACCAAACAAAACACAATAAAACAACCAAAAATCAGACTCAACAACTCAGCGTTGAGTTCAACAGATGACTTTTGTTGGGTTTGAAGAATAAAGAACGCAAGATTAGCAGGAGTGGTTGCAACCATATAGTTTAGTTTGATAGCATTAAAATATAACACATGTGCAAACTATAACACTACATAATCTCTATTTATATGCCAGGAAACAGTTTTAAAAGTATGTTCTGCTTTTGTCTACTTTGGCTGCCACATAAATGGCAAAGTATCAAGCCTCTTACCTAAAAATGCAGGCCATGCCAGTGTGTCTGTCCTGTAATGAGTTCTTCCAGAAAGAAATCCTGATCCTTATCTAGCAGAGCACATCAGCACATTTTGGAGATCACCCATCTGTAGCAAAACACTCTGGAACAAGTTTATGTTTAAAGCATTTGCTGAACAGGCAGAGATGAGGCAGGTGCCCAGTCAGTCTGTGGAGCTGTGAAGTGTTTCAGGCTTCCACAAGAGGCTCTGCCATGCTCAGAGCTGCCCTGCACAGACACCCCGCTGGCTCCAGCACCACCATGGGTCCTCTAAGCACAAGAGGTCTGAATATATACACACCATATAAAAATAACAAGAGGCAAGTACAGCCCAAATCAAAGGATCACAGGGAACTATCCTTTCAAGCTAGGAAAGACAAAAACTTCTTAAGCAGAGGGCTGATGTGGTCTGAGAGGGCTGGAGGACTGCCGACTCAGGGCACAGACATGCAGAGCCCTAAAAATCCCACCAGCTAAACTGATAAGGCATGATAGCATGAGTGGAATATAAGTATCATTCTCTTCTTTTTACAGAAAACATTAATAAAATGAAGTGCAGACAAAACCCCCAAAAGTTAAAATCTGCTAAAAATCTTCTATGGCAAAGCTATGACAAGATTTTGAAATTAATCCAGATCTGTTCAATTCTACTCTAATTCTCCAACCATCAGATCAGCAACTCTCCTGGCTTTGAAAGAAGCATTCAAATCATAAGTAAAGCAATTTATATTTCCGTCATGTTATCAAGGCAAGGAAGTAAAAATGTTTTGCAAAGAACTGTCTGAATTTTTTGTCACAATGGAGATGAGCTGAACCAGTTGAAGTGGAGCAGAGAGTCTGACATTCATAGGAGCATTTTTCTCTTCCAAACAGGTGTATGTTAATTGCCTTCTCATTTTTTCTCTATTTTCTTCTAATCTCTTATAATCCCAGTAATGTGTCCAACCCACTTTCACTTAGATTTGAGCTTATCAATCTTCTCCCTAATCCATGCTCCCAGAGTAACTGCACGGAACGTCAGTTCATTTTCCCAGAGTGAGTTCTTTATAATCTATATAGCTCTCATCTGTTTAAATCATGTGAACAAGAATACAACATCCCATAGAAAAAGCTCACTTTTCCTTTCGGAAAAAAAAAGTTCCTGCCCTCACTAGTATATGAGTGAGCAGGAACACAAAGCCACCGGCCCTAACTTGAAACCAGAGGGGTTATGTTAGGCCATAAGGGGCCCAGTAAGTTTGTGAGTGGGATGGTTTATAATATACCATGACTTTGAAACATTCTGTATTTTCAGGCTTGTAAAGTGATACCCATCATACAAGCCAAGTTGGGAACTACATGAGAGAAACTAGCTGGGCTGTGTTTCCTCTAGCATTCATACTTAATTCTCCTCTTGTACCTGTCTGCTACCACTTTTTGGGCTCAGTGCACCCTGTGTCACCCCTGTGGACCCTTGTGGACCCTTCTCTCCATGGATGCCACAGCCCTCTGCAGGAATGAAACCTGATAATCTAGTCATGAGATTCTACTGGGCTACCACTGTACCATTGTCCTTTGCAAATGCTGCTTGCAAAGAGGAGTGAAGATGACATTGAAATACATGAGTGGAACTATCTTGTACTAAAATTCTGTGATGATCATCTGTGTCTGATCCTTTAAGCTTACCACAAGCTTCCAAACTGAGAGTGTAAATGCTGCTAATAGGAGCAAGTCAGTGACACAAGAAATACCCCAGTGTGAGCTCTGACAACCAAAGAATGTCAAATTTCTTATCCCTTGCCTTCCTCTCTCTGAGAAAAGATCCGTTTCTCAAAGACAGACTTGTTTCCAAAAACACACATTAGCACTGAAGCTGGACAACACTGCATGCCATTAAAGCATTGGCTGCAGCACAGTTTCATCTCCAACACACACCTGAAGGACCCACCCTCCTTATTTTTTTCTACAGCCCTTGAACATCCCAGCATTCTAATGCAGTACCTTTCAGTCAAGCCTATATAAACTGTCTCCTAACAAATATGGGCATGTGTGTACACACATGCATGTACTAACAGACAAACCAACTAACCAACCAGCAAGCCAACACTGTGTATTTATACTTAGCCTCCAACTTGCTTAGTGTCCTATTTTAAATTATTTCTCCTCAAATATTTTCTTCACATTCCCTCAAACTTTTTACTGCTTCAACTCTGTGTACAGCTGCTTCTTCATGAGGCAATTTTGTTGCTCAGTTAACTATCACATTAATCAGGTGAATGTGTCTCCCTAGAATATCTAACAATTGCTCATTAAATCAGGTCTCCAGTACTGCTGAAAAATAATTAAAAACCTGTTTCCAATAAACAAGCTGTAAAGGCATTAAGGACAAAATAGTGCGTAGGAAATGTATTAGAAACACGGAGAAAGAAAATTCTGACCAGGCACAGGCTGGGCAGATTCAGCTGAATACTGCTATAATTGCTCATAGTGTCAGGCTAATAGTAAAAAGAAAGTTATAAATATTCACTTCAAATTAACAATGAATGTATTGTGGCTGAATACAAGCTCCTTTTATGTCTGCTTCCTACAAAGAGTCATGCAAATTTAAAGCTTGTATGCTCCACTGTTTGTTTCCAAAATAGGGGGTATAATTGATACGGGATTTACACAGCTTGACAAAGCAAGGGAGGCCAGGCTCCCCAAATCTTTTGGATCCAGCACACAAAGTTAATTAAACAAACTGCAAAGGAACTGCACCAGTTCCCTGCAACTTCTTCATCTAGCAGTGTGCATGAGGACACCTAATTATAGTTTGTCAGCAACTGAGGTGATGAGAGAAGCCTGCCATCAGGCAACTCAAACAAATATAAACTAGAGGTAATAATACTTCCATTGAAAGAACAACAGACTAAATTTGCCAGGTAAGTGATTCGCTTTGCTTTAATTGCTACACACGAGTGAAATGACACAGTAAAATCTCAGTGACCAGATAAGATATGTCATTTTCTCCCCATCCAGTGAACCATGCAGTGCTGAACAGATGAATCACCTTTCCCTGCCTGCATCAAAGGAAAACAATTGGAAAAGATTTAAAATTTAGTTTTTAAATTGAGCCATTTAAAATCAGCTTCAAGTCAATCACACCCTCTCTAAGTCAGTCACTGATGGCAGAGGCAACTTAGCAAAAATGAGCCTTTATAATTTGCAATTCTCCTATATCTGTTTAGTTAGGATTGTGGTGATTAATCTACTGTTCCACTTAATTAAATACTGTTAAAATTATACTTCAAGCTTTGTCTCATATCTTGCTAGCACAATTACAATGGAGAAGTCTCCATTTTACATCAATCACTAATTTGCTCTCCGGCAGTGTAATTTCTTGTTACAAAGCTCTCATCCCTAACAAGTCAAGGTGTACTGAGTGCTCCTAACACCCACCACAGCAGCCACTCACCATGGTGAAACTGCGGCCCCAGAATAAGAATCAGTAAGTGTCTTCCCCCTGAAAGGCAGTGTTGGACCCCAGAAGGAATTCCATGGCATGTGACAGAAGTCATATAAACACACTGTAGGCATATAGTTTTGGAAGGGCCCTCCTGAACCAGAGGTGCTGAGGAGGTGTGTGCTGAGGACAGACTGCTGGCCTGCACTGCAGCTGAAGAACAAGCAGTAGAACCAATTTAACTCTATAGAAAAGCAAAGACCAGAAAATGGAGAGATGATTATCACATCCACAGAATTAGCAAATTTTTAAAAAGTGGATAAAACCTCACACTCACTATAGCTGAACTTCCCCCATCCTCTAGGAAGGAGATGCTTCTTGTAAAATACTAGCAAGAAAAGGGAAAGGAGCACAGCCTGACAAGCAAACCAGGGACAGAATGAGATATTTATCTTGATTTTGTATCTGAGTGCTCTTCACACATTTCTGCAAGGTTTAGCTCTGCATTGCAAGCTTACATGACACTTACTCGACAGTAATTTCCCAGCCTCACTGTGCATTAAATTAGATGGCGTTTTCCTAGCTATTGTTTTATGTCTGCACTTCACATGTAAAGATTCTCTCTAGTTGCCTCTTCAGGAGGCATACACATCTATATAAGCATTACTTACACTCACACAGAACAAATGCTTGTGAGTAACCAAAAGCTTGCACAAGTGCATCTCTTCTGAAGTTTGCTGCTCGTTAATATGGGGCAAAAAAAGCCTTTCAAAGGGAATCTAAATCCACTGCTTTTGGAAATCAATTATGTCTTAATGAATAAGTGTCAATCATCATCTATCCTAACAGCAATATTTTGAGACTATTGTAATTCTCTGCAATGGTTTCTTGGAGATTAAAGCATATAGATACTTAGGGTATTAGATATTTCTAAGCAAAAAAAATTAATTGTGCCTATTTTTTGCTCAACAAGCAGGTAATGGAAAAACTATTGAAAATGAAATACAATTTAAAGCAGTCTTTGCCCGAGAGTAACCTGTGTGTGTAAAACATCAATGCTTTTGTCATGAAAATGCTTCAGGAAACTTTCATGGAAGAAGACAAATTGTTTTGATCTCTCAAAAATTACAATCTTGGCTGCTTACCATTAAACTATACAACACATTTTGGTTTGTGAAGCCAAAGCTTTATTCCTCAAAAGCTTTATTCAGTAGCCAAGAAAGCCAGTGTTCAGAAAGTAAGAGTGAAACTTAACTGATTTGGTCACAACTCTTTCATTGTCTTTTATCAGCTTTCAATGATATGTATATGGTATGGATAAACAGTCCTTGCTAGCTAAGTAAATAATACTGATGAAATCCATCTGGTCTTTACATGTTTCTTGCAAGAAACATCAGTTTTCAGAGGATTTCTTTCCTTCTTCCCGAGAAGGAAGAACTGTGCAAACCTGTCCCAAATGAAAAGGAAAAAAACTCTAGTTGTAAAGCCAGATGTTTCAATAATAACCATAAGATGGTGTGGTAGGCAGAAAACCCCCATAGATGTATTTGTGTTAAACTACCCTGGTTCTGTGCTAGTTTCTACTCTGTTTTGCAGAGGATAGATAATTATATCTCTTATTGAGATATAACTAGCTTTAGAGAAAAATGTAAACTTCCTTTGCAGTTTGAGGTTTTGCACCCTCATTCACTTCCCAGGTTGTTTCATACCTGGAAGCAGTGCTACTGTAGTGTCTGTCATGACTGTAACCCAGTTGGATCTAACAAATCAGGGAAGTTTCATCTTTTTCTTATTTTCCTTCATGAGACAGGTTTGTCCCGTTTCCAGACTTTTATTACAGAACAGATATATTGAAGTGCATTGAGCTGATTTTGGCTGGAATAGAGTTAATTTCTATTTTTCTTCACAGTCTCAGGTATGGGGCTGTGTTATGAATTTGTGCTGAGAAAACAATGTTGGTAACACAGGGGTGTGTTTGCTACAGCTGAGCAAGGCTGACACTGAATCAGGGCCTTTTCTGCCTCTCACCCCAACAGAGACCGGCTGGGAGTGTGCAAAGGGCTGGGAGGGGACACAGCTGGGACAGCTGATCCTAACTGACCAAAGGGATATCCCATAACATAGAGTGTCATGCTCAGCATATAAAGCTGGGGGAAGGAGAAGGAAGCAGGGAATGTTAGGAGTGATGGTGTTTGTCTTCCTAAGTCACACCATGACATGTGATAGAGCCCTGCTTGGGGATAGCTGAACACCTGCCTACCCATGGGAAGTGGTGAATGGATTCCCTGTTCAGGTTTGCTTATGTGCTCAGCTTTGGTTTTACCTATTAAATTGCTATTATATCAGGATTATATCCTGCCATTATGCAGGATTTTCTCACTTTAACCGATCTTAATCTCTCCCCCATCCCACAGGGAGAGGGTGTGAGGGGATGTGCGGGGCTTAGCTGCCAGATGGATTAAAACACAGCAACCATATAAGACCTAGCTTTCATATTCTATATGTGCATATTCCATAAACATATCCTATCCTTTGCTGTAATAGCTGTAATATGCTATAAAATATATTGTGTGCTAAATACGAGATCATTCTTCCATACTGTAAGAAATTCTGACATACAAAGTCTGATTAAACATACTAAATCAAGCCAAATTTATTGACCAGAGTTTCAGCTCATAATACATTTCATGTTGCAGTGTTTAAGAAAGTTTATAAATTCTCTACTTAAAAATGGAAAAAATAAACTTCAAGTAGAAATGTGTAACTTCTTAATTTGCAAAGGCATGCTTGGGTTATTTCATTGAAAAAATGCTTAAAACAGAATTGTATTTCAAACAGAACCAGGTTTAATTCTCAGTTTTTGACAAGAGTTTTTAAAAGTCTTGACTTCAATAACTTCACAAGGAAAATCTTCTGAGACAAAAGTATTGCAAAAGCACACTGTGCAAAAGACATACATACATCCTGTAAGATGTAGATTGTTAGAAACAGCAAGAAGAAATGTTTATATTTATATGGAAAAGCAGACCTATCAGTGGTAATAATTACCTTTATGAGACTTGATTTTATTTTCAGTATGAAAGCAGGCATGTTTTAATATTCCGAACAACCACAGAATACTTTCATTTGTTTTGTTCATTAAAAAGAAAAGAGAGGAAAACACTGCAAATAAATCTCATTCATGGATACAGATAGCTCATAAAATCAGTGAGCTCTCAGCACATGTTTTCTTCTGGGTATTATAAACCTAATGTATAAAATGCATGGTTCCAGAGAGAAGTATATGGTTTTGCAGTTCACTGAATCATTTCTTTAGCAACCTTTCCATTTCTCATCTGTGTAAGTAAATGAGAGCAAACCCAGTAGGTTCTGAAAACAGACAGAAGATTTCTCCTTTATTTAAGAGTTAGATGAAAACAGCAAACTACATAAAAAGAAAAAGAACAGAATTCATAGAAGCACAGAACAACATAGGCTGGGAGGTATCTTTGGCAGTCACTTGTTACAATTCACTGCTCTAGGTGTGACCAAGTCAGATCTGGTTGCTCAAGACTGTCAGGTTTGAATATCTCCAAGTGCAACCTGCTCTAATGCTTGATTACACTAATGTGATTTGGTTTTTTGGTTGGGTTCCCCCCCCCCCCCCCCCCTAATATCCAAGTGGGATTTCCCACATTGCAATCTGGGTCTATTCCCTCTCTTATCACTTTACAAGAAACATCTGGTAGGGGGCTTCCTTATATCCCCATTAGACAACATTTAGATCCTAAAGATAACATTTATGTCTTGCCTCAAAATTCTTTTTGTCAAACCTTTTGTGGCAAAGCTATTGCAAAGGCATGCTGTGCAAAAGACATAGCTCCACAAATGTGTAGAAGATAACAGCTGAAGATAACAAACAACACCAAACAGACTCAGTTGTCTCAGTTCCATTGTGCATATAATATGCTCTATCACCACTCAAGAAATCTCTGAAGCATTTGTTACAAAGACAGAACATACAGGTGATGTCCAAGCAGTGGCCAAGCCAGCTGACAGATTATCATCTACTTCAAAGGGCTTTTGATCAAGTCCTTCTTTTACATGTGTACTTGAATGAGCAGTAAGAAAGGCAGCAGGAGGGGAAAGAATAGGTATATAACAGAGCTGTTTAGTTCAGGTATCTCTGCTTTCCGTTTAAAGATTTTTTTCATAATTGGAATTTAAACATTTCAGTCCTTATGATATCAGATACTATACACTGATGTCTTCAGAAATAAGTATCTAAATGTCCTGGTACATAATTTGGTTTAGGATGAAATGGTACATTACATCTATCTGTTGTACAGCAGGAGTGGAAATCTTTCGATTTAATTTGCCAAGTATTTTGTTCTTACCTGGTTACTGCACCCAGTGACCAGAGTACAGTGTGTACAAATAGCTGGTAAGTAGGAGAGAGCACATTGCCACATTGCTGGCAAAGCACTGATCATTGAATTTTTATTAAAGTTCTAATGTTTAGATACATCTTAACTTTCAGCTTTCAGCACTGGAATTCATCTATATCTCTGAGTACCTTTATTCTCTGACATTTCATGATTTCCCTTGAGACTCTAAGGAAAAAGAAGCTGTTTATACACACATCAGATCCAGAAATTGATTCACTTTCCAAACAGAAACATGAACTAATAAGATGGTGAGATGGTGAATCACATATTCTGGGGCTTTAAGGCAAGCTGATAGTCATAAAATTAAGTTCTCTGGAGACACTGAAACCCAGCAGAGCATATTAGAGTATATTTTCTGAATAATTTGTTATTTTTTGTCCAATGAAATACATATTTTGAGTCAAACTTAGAATACTACAATTATTTCTGTTATCATCACATACTGATTCGACTGCATTTTAAAAAGTCAACTACCAAATAGAGAATTTGCAAGTATTTCTTCTAAAACAACACAAAGCTTCCCACCACTAAGCCAACTCCAACCTTCCCTGTTTCCATTCCTCTCAAGCAAGAAGTGCATTCACTAGCTATTAGATATGAAGTGGCTGTAAGTCATTAGTATTTCACTTTTTCAAGGATCTTATTTTTTTTCCTGTGTTTTTGAGGGCAGTCAGCCAGCAACATTTGCTGTATGTGACAGACATCTGCAAGAAATGCGGACCCATACAAAATCCCAGCTTTCAGACAACTCAAGCTAAATTACTAACTTGAAGTTTCAATATAAGCTTGCTGCTGTATGCAGCAAAGACTCAGCACAAATAAAGGCTCTCTGTCCTAGAGATCATATTAGACACAACTAAAACAAGCTGATGTTCTTGAAAGAGGAAGTTCTCATGCGCTGATTTCTCTATTTCTTTTACTAATTATTCCTTGAGTTTGTTGCACCTTCAGCAATACTGTGATGGAGTGAAATTTTGACTAGTAATAGTATTTGAAAATCTCCTGAAAAAGGGAAGAGGTTCTTCTGTTATTTTGATAAATTTAGATACAATGAAGGTTAAAAAGTGGATTTATTTGAATTTTAGGCAACAGAGAGTCTGGCACTTCAGACATGGAGATGATGACAGAAAAGGTGCTTTGTACTCTATAGTACTCTCTCTGGACTATGTTGATGAGAAGATCTCATAAACAGCCAGATCAAAAGGGAGATAACATCTTGTAAGCAAGATAGAGAAGCCTTCATCTGATTTCTCAGGAGGAGAGTTTCCAGGCAAACAGGAAGTTTGCAGAAGATTGAGAGATGTAATTATAGTACTGGCATCTTTAGTTGGCTTGAAATGACAGACATATTCTTAGCCCTCTAAAAGCTCTTAAGACCTTTCTTAGTTAAGGCCCCATGAGCTTGAAATTATTTTGAAATGAGTGGCTTTACGGCAAAGCTGACCTGGGAACTTGCCTGTAGCAGACTCTCTGTTCTTTGTGTAGACAGAAATTAAAAGCTGACACACCAAAAGCATACCAAGGCAAGTCAGGGAAGGGATTACACTCAGCAAGATTGCTTACCAGAGACAGAACACAAACCAGAAACAGGGCACTGGACAAACTAAGCAAGAAGAAATAAATTTTTTGAGTTAAAACTTCAGAGATAAAGCAGATGCTTCACAAACAAATGAGGTTACTGATGCTGGAGGTATGGAAGGAGGTTCCTGTGTCTTGTGGGAGTTCGGCTGAAAGATGGAATAGGAGGACAAATCCCAAATGAGATGTGAGAATGATGAGAGTAGAAAGACACAAGCACAAAAGCAAAGGGAGAAGAAAATGTCAATAATACTGAAGTAAAATTAAAATGAGGTGCTTCTGAATACTCTTATAGTTATTATATAAATTACATACTTTATCCTCCACTTATCTGTTTAAAGAAGAATTGTGTTATTAAAATCAATATAAAACTGTCAAGGTGCTCCACACAAACACAAGTTTGGGTAATGTACCTGCCCTGCAACATTTACCATCAATCTGAACTTGGTAAATCTCATCCACTCAGTCATAAATAACTGCCCAAAACCTCAGCCAGATCAGCACTATTTCCAAATTTCAGCTATATTTACACACCCACAGTTAGCAGCTGACAAGTCATATATGAAGGAAATTGCCTCCCTCTAAAAAAGAGCTGCTGTCAGAGCTGCTCTGTTCTACATGGAACTAATTCAAAGGAGTTGTCATGAAAGAGCGGCTATACCCACAATAGTTACCACAACATTTTTACTCAACACCTATTGCAGAATTTTTGCATTACATTTGTTCAACTGCTGAGTTAAGTACCAAGGATAAGTTTCCCTTTTTATTTTTTTTTTAACTCCTCATAACTTCATGAAGCTAGCAGAAAGAGAAAAAAACAACACAAACTAAAAAAAAAAAAGATTGAAAGGTCAAGGCAGTGTTTTTAAGGTAAAACATCAAACACAGGCAGGTAGACATTGCCCAGAAATGGGCCCTGTGTACTTTATTAGTTCTTGATAAGCACCGTCAATGCTTTGAAAGGCAGAGATGAGATAAGCAGTCTCACCCTATGTCTTGGTGCTGCAAATCTGGTGGAGAAGAGGAGGAAACTCTACATTTCAGAAGCTGCGACCTTCACACTTCATTCTGGCAACAACTGCAGCATTGGGAGGACCCTCTATTTTTCTTTTTCTCAATCTAGGAGGATAATTTATTTTTCTTTTTCTCTATCTTTTTTTCCTTTTCCTCCTTCAGAGCACCAAGAAGGTGAGGAGGCATCATTGGAGATGAATGGGGATGGCAGACTGCCTTTTATGAGCTGGAGTGACCAATATGATGCTGGATTACAATTACAATACAAAGCTGCAAGCTCCAGGACATACGAGCTCAGAGACTCATATCCCAAAGAAAGGAGGATGCAGAGGGAGAGGGATTTTCTAGGGAGAAAAGAGCACTCACTAATCATAGAATGGCTTGGGTTGGAAGGTCCCTTAAAGAACATCTAATTACAACCCTCCTGCCATGGGCAGTGACACCTTTCCCTAGACCAGGTTGCTCAAAGCCCCATCCAACTTGGCCTTGAACACTTCCTGGGATGGTGCATCCAGAGCTTCTCTGGGTAACCTGCCAGATACAGCCTCCTGCACCTTCCCCTGAGCCCCACTGTCTCTGCAGAGCTCCTCACTCCTTTTCCCCAGCTGCTCTTAGAGAATTGATAGGGCAAGGTAACTTTCTCCACACACAGCTGGACCTCTTGTCCATCTAGGACATCTCCAGCAGCTCACCTACTGTCTCAAACCCCTTTACCTTATTCTCTGCATCCTAAGCTCACCCTGCTACTGCAGAGCCTCAGGCTCTGTCTACAAAGGCAGAAAACCTTGCACTGGTCCCTCATAGAGTTGAACATCTGAATGGCACATGCATCCCTCTTGTGACACGTGTCACCTCTTCAGCTGGGTGAAGAGACACAAGAAGGCAATGTGCCCTCACATCCAGTTTTCAAGCCCTTGCAGTGATATGCCACTGAGCATGGGGGATACTAAAATATTGTTCTACCACCCAAAATGGCACTTTATGATTTCATTTTTTCAGTGTAAATCCTAAATGGAAATTTCCATAATTTTATTTGAAAATAATTTAAGTAACTGCTTCGTTCCCTAATGTAAGAAAAGGGAATACCATAAATGTCACAGTAATTTCAGTTACTTACAAAAACATTTTTAGAGATTTTAGTATCACCTCCTATATGTGAGCAGTATTGCCCTAAGTAAGTGAATCCATAAAGAACAGGTTTTATTGTAAGATAATATTAACCTTGGTAAAATAATAGGTAGTCCTGAAATCTCTGGTTTGGTTGATATTTGTTCCAGATATTTGTTCCAGATAAACCTAAGATAAAAAGATGATATACAGCATTGAAAACAACTTGTGAATTTAGGATACCCAGTGAATTTTGGATCCACTGAAAACATTACAATGACATGAAATATAATACTTCCTTATTTGCCAAATATTCTGTCTGGTTTTGTTTGGTTCACATAACAACCAGGTATCCATTCTTTTCAAAGCAGCAACTCACAATTTCAGATAGCAAGCATGAATAACTGATTTTATGCCTATATATATATATATATATACACACATAGACATGCCAGCCTTTGGACTGTGCTGTGCCACAAGTTATCACAGCTGTAAAACATGCTACATAAACTTGAAAAGAAAATATGGACAGAAATCCTTCTTTGCTGAACAGCATGCCCAGTAATGATCTCAGCTCTTTACACGATGACAAAATTCCCAGGATCTGCAAAATTCCCACCCTGCTGTATCAAAGTAGGTTTCCTTTTCCCTCCTACAATTTTTTAGACTTGAGTCCATCACTCAATGGGTTTGAGGGCTCGTAGTTCATCATCTTGTTATACAGACAGTCAGGATGGGAAAAAAGATGGGAGACAAACTTAGTTAATTTATCCTCAGCTGGCAACCCTCCTTCTGCAAAACATCCAGTGCCTGCCTTGGCGCACTCTCACAGGGTTCCTAAGCCGTGATAGAATGATATGGACATAATCCCTGGCATTTTGTCACTGCTGTCCAAAATGTTCTCAGCAGCAACAGTGAGTATTGTCCAACATAATCAGACATTGAGTAATGTGAAACTAAAATAAGACACAGGGACCAAACAGTAATAGCCAAGGCTCCCCTCCACAAATGGATCCAGTCCACGAACCAAACCAGATGTAGAAAATGCTCTCACGACCAGCACCATGCATTAAATCCACATCCTCCTACCCAAGGGCTCTGCTGTGTGTTTGGCAGTCTCTCCCCAAATGTTTAGCTCCCTTGTTCATCTTCTCCTTCAAATGACTGATAATAACGAGAAGCAAATGTACCCACAATTTGGGGGACAGGAAAAGCATATTTTTTTTTAAACTATTTGATGCTCTAAAATATGCATTTCTCTGGCTATCTTGTTCTGATCACACTTTACTCTTGGCCAAGAAGTAAGCCAAGGAACACTCTTCATAGTTTGCAATTAAAAGAACAAGCCAGAAAGCATTGCTAGTACCTGGATAAACAGCCATTAATTATTTAGGTGTGCATGCCAGTACCAGTCCATCTGATTCTGAAACACAACCTGGGCACGTATTCCAGGAATGTTCGAGATGGGAAGTGCTCGGTACTTTTAGGGAAGGGTAATGAGTGCAAGTGCCTTATATGTCAATATGGAAGGCTACACCAAAGTCTTTGTCAAGCTTTGTCAACACAGATCTGTTCCATAGCAAGAAAGTTTGATCCAGACATTTTGGAGGGTAATAGATAAATGCTGTGCATTACCCTACAAGCCACCAAGCACTGAAAATAACAGCAGTTTTATCCAAGCTAGTTCTCCTCATTGTAAAGTGAATATGGTGACAAAACCTGAGGTAAAGCCCAAAATACACTTGTTTGCATGTGGAAAGTAGGAATAAACTCACCCAAGCTTATATCTGCCTACCACCAGATGAGCTGCAAGATGAGATGAGCTGTGAGACAGGAGATATTTGTATCACTCAGGCTACTGCTTCATCTTCTATAGCATCATGTCCCTAGATTTTTTTTCAGAGAGCAAGCACAGGCATGAAGCTACTGACCTAGTCCTATCAAGGTTGATCATACTTTACAGAGTAGTATAGAAAAGAAAATAATACAAGAAGTCAACAAGCATCTGCTTTTTAAACCTTTATCACACCTTTAGGGGACTTACCTCATCCTCTGAGCCCACTACTTTTGTAACAGGGACTGCTGCACCTACTGAAGTTATACAGCTGCACTACAAAGGACCTCTGGTTTCTGTGAATTTAAGAACAGCAAGCAAGGAAATAGCTACATGTGGCTACCATTTTGTATCTTTATCCTTTTTTTTTTTGCCTTTATTATCTGCACAACATCTTTGCTGGAACTTCTTAATATTCATTTTAAGCCTAGCAAGTATGATAAAGTAGCTGAGATAAGTTGCCTCATTGACTTAGACATTACGTCAGCATACCCTCTCCAGAAAAGATAAAATATTTATGATGATTAATACAAAAGACATTACAGACAGAGCATTTCAGGAACATCAGAACAGATTAAAATTTAAAACAATAACATACCTAATAGCTTTCTCTACTTTAGGATCTGAAGGGCTGTACTGAGTGTCTTTTACCACTTCAGAAATAACACTAAAAGACATTCTTGTACAATTTGTATTTAGGTCTGGTGTGAAAGTCAAGTGAAAAGCATGCTAAATTCAGATTATAGTCTTTTTAAACTCACCATAGGCAGGGAAAGTTGATGCTGTGTTTAATATCAGCAAACACCACCTGTGTAACCTGAAGTGTTGCTTATTTCATCGATGTAATGAGAAGCAATAACCCTTTGGGAATGATCAGCAGCCATTCTAGTCCTGCTTGACCAATGCCAGCTGAATGTGGCTGAATGATCAGCTGCAGTGTGGGATGGAGCTGTGAGATGCCTTGCTGGGACCCTCCTCCCCCACAGCTCAGCAGCTGTTTGTGCTCAGGCCCGTTCCTCACTCCCTGCCCACACTGTGCTGTGTCTGGCCCTGCCCTGACCAGGAAGGCCACTGTTCCTGCTCCTGAACTGCCACCCTCATAGCTTCTCTGGCCCTTAGAAGCAGCCCTGACACAGGAACATGTGGAGACATCCGTATTTCCCATATTATTCCATAATTTCTTAGAAAGGAGCTCTACTCTTTTTTAATAGAATCATAGAATTATTTGGGTAGAAAAAGACCTTCAAGATTATTGAGTTCCACCATTAAACTCTAACCCAGCACTGCCACCTTGATAAAGGCCAGAGCTTTATCAGCCTGACATTTCCTGTAAGACTGGCACTTCTTGTAAGTCAAATTGTTCAGCCTGGAGGAGACTGTGGGGAGACTTCATTGTGGTCTTCAGCTTCCTCATGAGGAGAAGAGGAAGGGCAGGCACTGATCTCTTTTCTCTCATTACCAGTGACAGGACCTGAGGGAATGGCCTGAAGCTGTGTCAGGGGAGGTGCAGGAAAAGGTTCTTCACCCAGAGGGTGGTCGGGCACTGGAACAGCCTCCCCAGGGAAGTGGGCACAGCACCAAGCCTGACGGAGTTCAAGGAGCATTTGGACAATGCTCTCAGGCACATGGTGTGACACTTGGGGTGTGCTGCACAGGGCCAGGAGTTTGACTCAATGAACCCTGGGGGTCCCTTCCAACTCAGAAGATTCTATGGTTCTACGAAAAACACCAAATCTCCTGAATTAAGTGGTTTTACCCACAGACCACAATCCAGTGAAATCTTTGTTTTCCCTGGGCTGGCTGAGCAATAAAGACAGGCTGCAGCTGTGGCCTTCAGGATGGAGAAGTGTTCGCTGGGCATAAACAACTGAATGTTCCCACAGCCCATCCTGGTGCGGTGGAGGGAGGCATTCAGAGGCTGGAATGCTTTTGAAAGTAAGGCTGTGCAAGAAAAGCAGGGTGATATCTGCTCCAGACCACAAATACACTGAGGAAAATGCTGATGAGGGATTCCTCAAGCATCTGTTTACACTGTGTAGGAGAGAAATCTGAGTTACCACAGAGGACTTAATAGTACATGCTGGAGGCTTTGTGCTGCCTTGAAATAAATAAAAAGATTTAAAAAATTCTACATATTCTAAATATTCTAAGGATATTTTCTGAATTCAGTAAGCATTTAGCTTGCAGAAATTTTATATTATACCTAATCCTGAATGATAACATAAACCTTACCACAGAACTAAAAATTAGCAGTTGCTTCTTTATGAATGTCACCTTTTGCTCATTATGTTTCTTAATCACAAACAGGATAACATGAAAACAAATATACCTGATGTGTTAAAAGGATTAATTTTGCAATCCTGAGAACAATTATGAGCAAATTCAGCTGAGAGAAGAGTTTATTTGGGAAAAAGATGAAAGCTGCGACCTGTTTAAGAACATTTTATCAGACACTAAAAAAAGCCATTAACAAAGGAAAAAAAATGAATTCTTGCCTGAATCATCACAATGGCATAGTGAAGTAAAAATAGATATAAAAAATAATCCACATCAGGGAACATAGGGAAATGGATTGCAATTAATATACATTAGGTAATTAAGAAAAAAATGAAAGAAGGAAAGAAAATCAATGTTATGTAGACTAAAGGACATCATCAACTTTCTAAGTATGACAAGCAAAAGAGGAATCTCAGCAATGACATTAGTGCTTTTCTGGACAGAAGTTATAGTAATGCCAATAAAGATGCACGAAAGTTAAACACGCTCAATAAATAGATCACTTCTGCTTTTGCTGCTGAGAAGAAGCTTTTCTGAAGTTTACTTTTCCACACTAAGTGTGCCTCTTTGCCAAAAGCACTTTTTTATTCTAGTTTCATGCTGGTTCATTTGGATTTTCAAGTGTTTTGATGGTCAGTGTTTCTTTTTTTATTGTCTTCTACAGTGCTCCCTCAGACTGAGCTTTTTTTCTCTGTGTCACCATTTGGTAAGTGAACCTGAAATGACTCTACAAAGAAGTAAAGTCTGTGACATTCTCAGGAGATGCCTGCAATCCCTCCATCACTGTCCTCGACCCACCCCTGGCATGATACATAGGTGCAGTTTACTTAGCTACTTTGATATTTAATATATGATAAATACTTTCTTTGCTTGTAAAGTAGCTTGGAAGCATATTAAACAGCAGCTGTATCAGCACTTTTTATAAAAAGCTAAATTAGGAGGTTTTGAACCACCAGCACTGATTTTTAATTAATCTTAGACAAATAGAGAAATTCCAGAGCAGCGGAAGAATGCTAAAACGATGTCAGTTTTGTAAAAAGTAAATAGGAGGACCAAGGTCTAAACAGACCTATAAGCCCTTCATCAATCCCAGACAAAAAGCCCAGAGTGCTTGCTATGAGATTTCATGCCATAAAGCTATTTTTAATCTTGTCCAAACAAGCTTCACTGATGACAGGGGTTTCCTGAACAAGAGCACAAAAAAACCCTAATGGACTTGGTTGAAGCAAAAAGCATCCTGGAACTTGGACCGATTTGGAAAAAACAAGGAGAAAACAGACGTCAAAAATTAAAACAAACAAACAAACAAACAAACAAAAAAAAAAACCCCAGATAGTGTTAATCTTTACCAGTTGTCTTGCATGTCCCCCCAACTTTACTGTTGTAGAGGGCTGTTTTCATTTAGACTTAAGTAGAAAAAAACAGTAAAGAGTTAAGCTGAACAATTACATAGCAAAAAAAAAAGTCCCATTTGATGTATTAGAGTATCTTCTAGAACACTATGTTTTTATTTTTAAAATGTATCTGAATCCTTTATACATCTTTGGGTTGCCTTTTTTTTTTTCCAGATCAAGAAGCAAAATTTAAAACCCCATGGAAAAAAGCATGCTCTTTTTTCAACATTAAGTCTTCACGGAGTCCAGAGCCTTTAAGCATAGGTGCAGAAAATGAAATTGATGTTTCCTTATGGATTGCTTTTATATCTTTTTTGTACATAATTCATATTCATCTAATGAGCTAAAGAAATATTAGTGCAATGAAGGCAAATAGAAATGGTGAACTTTAAAAAAGTTTTGAGGTTTCAAATGTTTTGAGGTCTAAAATGTCATATTTCTTCGGTGATTTTTTTAAGAAAAGGTGAGACAATTACTGTTGCAAGAAAGGAAACTTCCAAAGAACAAATATTTCAGTTAAAATAAGCTTTTGCAACATATATGTAGGTTAAGATAGACCATAACACAATTTGCTAAGGTATGAATTAACTTTTGGCTTCCTATGTTGTACTAACTTGAACAATATTTTCTTTCCCAGAAGAAATAATCTGGCTTCTATTTATCAGTCATTCAAAAAGGGGACTCGACACGTCCAAAGGCTGTGTTTAGGAAGCATTATTTGCCCATAAGAGTCACAGATCACTAAGCAGATTTACAGGCTTGTAGAGAAGTTATCCTTGCTAATCTTTGCTTAAGAGTAAGCCGAGTCTGATACGACAGCTAAGCAGCTTTCAGTATTATATCAAGTTACGCTTCGCTGCTCATAGTGTCTTTTTTCCTGCTAAATGATCAATCTCAATTTAGGCATTGGGGGGAAAAGAAAGATGAAAGAGGATGGAGAGAAGGCAGTCCCAGTCTTCTCTTGGCCCTCTGTAAAGCACAACAATTCCTGACCCACTGATGGTTTCTCTGTTGAATGGGGCCACAGAGAATTCCAAAAACCTTGCATGAGGAGTATTTGAACAGGGAATGATTAACCAAGTACATCACTGACACTTACAGGTAACAATGCAATACATTTACAATTAATACATTCAAAGCATCTAAGAGACTCCCTCATGACTTGGAAGTCACTAAAAATTTAGATTTATTTATTACCAAATATTTTACCTTCTTTCTTTAATTATTCTTTGGAACTTCTCTCTTACAGATAGGGAATATGAAGCATCAAATTCTACTTTCCTATCCCTAAGTATGTATAATTTGTAGAAAGAGAAAAAATGTTTCAGGATTGACTGATCTGCATATTGAATTACTGTGATCCTCTTTGTCAGGTGAAGAAGCTCAGTCTGCTACTCTTAGCAAGAAATTTAACAAAAAAGGAAAAACGTGTTCATTTATAATTTTTAAAAGAACCCTGCTTGTTATAAAAGAAAAGTCAGTATAAAAGAAAAGTCAGTCTCTCTACCCATAGCTGCCCAGGCAAGAAGTACAGAATATAGAAGAAGCCTTCACCTGGGGCAAACCTGAATGCTCTCAGGACAGTGAAGATGCAACTCCCAAAGCTGAAAGTCCTCCCCAATAACGCCTTGTCTCCAGGCCTGAGAACGAGGACCAGCAAGAGTGCAACTGGCACTTTTGCAGTCTGTGCTAGCATGCAGAGCTAGCTCTGTATTACATACAACACCACCCTTTCATACCTTTGTGTATCACGCTCAGCCCTGGATTACACCGGGAAGAATATACAAAGCATGGGAAGCCAGTGTACCACATACCCTCCACGTGATACTACATAAACATTTGACCTTGCATGCAGTCTGTAACAGTATCAGTCCTGTCTCTGTCTGATGCTAAAACAGACATGTCTGTCCCTCCAACACTCACTGATTGACTACTCTGAGCAAACAAGAGGAAGAGCCTTGGCAATGCCATCGCAAACCTTGAAACCACCACAGAAATTTTTGTAGAAATACCATCCTTATTGTGATTATATAACACTGGAAATTTACTCTGCACAGTACAGCCATCAAACATTCTAGCTGCATGTGTTCCTGCATCCCCACTGTTGCAGTGGGCCTGCCAAAGTCCTGTCCTGCCAGCTAGGATTTGACATGCTGTGAAAAGAGACCTTGAAATCAGAGCTGCTGTGCAGCTGAACTTGCTGATAACTGATCAATATGAGATAGCATGACAAAATGTGAACAACGATGCTTGACATCCCACATGCTATCACATGCCAGAAATGTTTGGAGGGTGGAACAGAATGACATAAAAAGAAATTATGTGCAGCATACTTTTCTTTCCATGCTAGTTAAGTGACATTGTTTTGGAAGTTCAGTCTGATGCTGTAAGTACAGTATCCTATATATTTTCTATTTAGAAGAGATACGCTAATCTGACAGAGGAAAGACTTGATTTCCTTTTAATCAAGTTGAAGTTGCATATATTTAAATGCAAAGTACACATAATTTAGGCAACTGCTTGTAAATAATCTTATAGACTAAACCCCAGGCCATCACACTTGTTTCTCTAAACAAGGTAGAAGACTTCATTCTCTCTACCTGAATTTTCTCAGCTGATTGAAAGTAAACATATATTAAAGCAAGACTATATATAATTATGTTTTTTCATAAAAGCAACAACTGATGAACACAGAGCTTTTTCCAAATCAGCAACTGAGAGCATTTTGTAGTCTCTCAGAGAAACAAGTGGCTAAAGCACAGACATTGCAAAGTTTCATCTGCCAGGGATCAATTGCTCTGGGATGTAGCTTGTGCACAGAAAAAGCTTTGCTTCCCTCTCCATTAGGAGTTCTGCCTACTCTAAAAATTAGACCACAGAAAAGAGTGGAGGGGAAACAAGAAACAGTCTGCCTTGTCCCTAGAGAAAAAATGTTTAGCTATCCTTGGCAGAACTTTTTTCCCCCTTACATTTCCCAGGTTTTAATTGTTTGGGGTTTGTTTTAGTTTGTTTCTTTTTTTTTTCCCACCAATTCTTTTCCAGCTCTACCCTAAGTCTGAGAAAAATCTAGAATTCCACCCAAATGGCTACTTTCCTATTTAAACATATTAATGACATACTAATGCCTTTCTCACAAGCTTTTGTTTAACGTGTTCCTCTCTCTGTTTTCCTCAAGAGTCTCTATTCCTCTATGCACCTGGTAGGAGACAAAGGCTTCAAGATGCAGAACATTCTGAGGGCTCCTTCTCAGCTGACACTGTCATTATACGGATGGTGTGCCATTCCTAGCTGTGCTGTGATTTTATTTATTTTGTGTTTTCTCAGCAGAAACAACAGCTATTGTTCCCCTTCCCATGCACCTGCCTTTTTACCTGTCCAATCTTACATCCAAACACACCACTAACAACACTGCAATGGATGAGCTGTGTACGCTCTAACTCAGGAAGTGATTTGGTAAAATTAACATTTAGAAGTAGGCACCAGTAGTTATTTCACACATTATTAACTTATATTACAATTCAAATAAGCTTACAGCTGGCAAAAAAAGTCTCTTCTGTAAAGTGATCTCAAACATAATAGGCTTAATCAGAGATAAATTAAATTAGTCAGTCATGCATACTACAGCATATTAGCACTGAGTAGTTATTAACTACATTTTCTGTTATCAGTTGTGCAGGCATTATTGTAGCAAACAAAGTGCATGGGAAACCAGTAAATAAACTTTATGTTTGGGAGGCTACATGTTTGACATTTCCTAGGTTTTATCAAATGTTACACGATCTTTACCACTATAACTGCCACCAGGTTAAGTCCCCATAAATGATTCAACTTCACTCCCAGGCAATTAGCCAAAAGCAGAGCAGACAGAACTAATGAATACCTAGACAGCAGATGTTCAGTGTGGTTTCGTGTTTTGGAGGGGATTTCTTCCATGTCAGATTTTGGAAAGAAAAAAGCAGGCATGGATGAGTCATAGCTGGTACACAATTGATAAAGAGGAGACAGGCAACATTTCTATTTGTTATAAAATTAATCTTTGTGTTTAGGGCTTTTCAAAGTTTATTTTCTCCTTTGGTTTCACAACTACCAGGTTTTCTACTTTGCTTTCACAAGACCTTTGAAAAGGTCTTGTAGTTGTGTGAAAATATTGAAAGGCATTGCTGTTGCCTTGCTGCTATCATAACTTCCTTTTCTACTGCTGTTACAGCAGCCAGCAGCATCACCTTCATCTCCAGCTGAAAATTTGTGTGAAAAAGAATACAACACAATATCACTCACATGTGCTTTACATGAAGAATCCTTACTTTTGTGATTGGATCCTAAACCCATCTTTTTGTTCTCTCATCCATCTTTCAGAAACCCATCAGTACAGTACTTGGAAATATCATAACTTGCTGAGCTTGACCGGAAGACCTGTGAGCACATCTGACATTCTCTTACACTCTGCACATTTAAAACTCAATGTAAGGTGACAAGAACATTAAGCTGCCCACAGACCAAAATGTGAAACTAATCAGTATCTGTTCTGAGCCACAGGTACAATAATTGGAAAATTAAAGTGCCTGTGAACTGCTAGGGCTGGCTGCATCAAAAAGCAACACCTTGAAATTATTAATGAAGACAAATGTATGCAACCTATTTCTATTGACAACAACTTCAGACAATTGCAGACTAAAAAAATAACACTGTAGTTCTCATTTATTTTCTCTAAAGCTTGATGCTTCCAAGAATCACTTGCTAAGAAACATGTAGGCACTCACTGGTTAAGAAGTGTTTTAAGTAGAAGCTCCTTTAACTCAGATGTGGAAAACACAGCTTCTTTGCTATGCTTTCTATAACTATTGTCTGTGACAATTCTGGTACAGAGGACATCAGTCATGACAGAGGCATTCAACATCACACCCTTCACCTGAAAATGTTAATATGACCTGTAAAAGTAAAACGCCTCAACTAATATGTGATGGCAGCACTCAGCAGACCTCTTAAGAAAATCATTCATAGTAGAGTTGTTTCAAAATGTACCTTTCTGTTTTACTGCTCCCATCACATCCATCAGTGGCATGGCCAGTCCACTGGATGAACAGGATGTTCTAATGTGCACCATCATGGATGGGGCTTCTGCTGTGGCTCTGAACTGCACAAAGCAGGAGCTCTTTTTCTTAGGTGTGAAAGGGGGAGTGAGGCTAAATAAACTCTTCTTGAAAAGTAAATGGTGTATACATACATGCATATTTATACACACATATCTATATAAAAATTAATGTGAATTTTTCAGTTTCCTCCTCCCCTTTAAAGTCCCAATAGTAAAAAAAAAATATTTCTTCTGTTCTCAGAGGTACTGGAGTTGAGTCCCAAGCAGAAAAAATTACACAGTGTCTATTTTAAAATAGAACTTACTGAGTCTTATTAAGAGAATCCTGACTCCCAGGATTTTGATAGAATTCCCAAAGTCAAAGCATGTCACATGATTGAAGTCACACTGGAACAAAAAGTTAGCACTACAGGCAATGAGTATCAATTAAGTTTTGAAGAAGAAAGGCTTCACCACTTTGAAGGCAATCTAAAATACAAATGACCAGCCCTTCATTCAGTGTGTTATGACTATTCAATTATACATATATTCAGAAGCTTGGAAATGCAGCCAACTGTTATGTCTTTATCGGGCATGAACATGTGTAGTTGTGCTGCCCATGGAGCTGTATCCATTTCTGCTTTCTTCCTCCACACACTTTCCCTCACCATTTCTGAGCACAACAGTGCTCAATCTGTTTCAGACAAGTCTTCTTCAGGCCAGGCTTTTAAGAAAAGCAGTAAGAATGGTCTACAGAAGACAAGCAGAATTTCCGCATGTCTGTTTATTTCCATTAGAATGGTGTTTTGGATGGAAACACACTTGTGATGATGCAGCTGTCCAAAGGCAGGATGTTCTCACACATTACATTTTCTGTCCTTTTCAGTTACCCATGATGAAAAAATATAAAGTATCATTAAAAATTTATAGATGTATTTAAAGTACAGCTGGGAAAAAGGGACTGTGACAATGAAAAGTCCCTGTGCAGACACAGGTCCATATTCTAAATCTAGTCAGTAAAGGCAGCAGAGACAGGAAGTTTTTAACAGCTAAAATATAGGAAATCTGATTTGATTCCATAGCTCTTCCAAGAACTTACTGCATGACCTTGGACAATCTCTGACATAAAACAGACAAACCTCTTTGTGATTTTAGATACCATTAGCTATGAGGAGAAACCTTGAGCCTCTGTGAGAAACACAGGACACACAGGTTTCCAAGGATGCTGAGAACAGAATTTATGAGTGTGTGGTGGGCTGATAATTGGCCAGATGGCTGGACCTAGAGGGCTGTGATCAGTGGCACAAAGTCCAGCTGGGACTGGTCCCTTGTGATGATTGATACTAGGGTGAATACTGTTCAGAATCTTCATTAATGACCTTGATGATGGGGCAGGGTGCATCCTCAGCATGTCTGCAGAAGACACAAAAGTGAGAGGAGTCACTGGTACTGGAGAAATGGGCTGACAGGAACCTTATGCAGTTCAATTAAGGAAGATGCCAAGTCCTGCCCGGGGGGAGGAATAACCCCAAGTATCAGTGCATGCTGAGCCATAATATCTGGAAAACAGCTTTGCAGAAAAGGACAGAAAGGGAACCTGTAGGACAGGTAATGTCCCCTTGCAACAAAGGCCAACAGCCTGCTGGACTGCATGAGGCACAGGGTCACGAACAGGTCAAAGGAGGTCATTCTTTCCCTCTGTTAGCATTGGTGGGGCACAAATGAAGAGATGGGCCTGGTGTTGGGATCTCCAGTACAAGACAAGACACAGACACAATGGAATGGGTCCAGCAAAAGGCCATAAAGATGCTGAAGGGTCTGGATTATTTTTGAGATAAGAAGGGGTTGAAACAGTTGGGACTATTCAGCCTGGAGGAGAGGAGGCCTAGGGAATCTTACCCATACATATAAATATCTGATGGGGTGGAAAACAAAGATGATTGAACCAGATTCTCCCCAGTGGCACCCAGTGACAGGACAAGACAAAAAAGACAAACTGAAACACAAAAAAATCCATATTAAGCATAGTCAAGTACTGAGGCAGGCCCAGAGAGGTTGTGGCATCTCCACCCTTGTATATCTTTAACATTCAAGAGGCCATAGTCATGCACAAAGTGCTGTAGCTGACCTTATTCTGAGCAAAGGGTTCGACTAGATGATTTCTAGAGATGCCTGCCAGCCTTACCCTTTCTGTGATTCTGTAAGGATCTGCAGACAGAAAACAGTAACTGAAATGAGGTCAAGTATTGAAAATGGACGTACTAGACCTTTGAGATCATTGAGTCCAACTGTTAACCCAGCACTAAGGCCACAACTAAACCTTGTCACTTAGCACTACATCTACATGTCTTCCGAACGCCTCCAGGGCAGGTGACCCAAGCACTTCCCTGGGCAGCCTGTTCCAATACTTGACAACCCCTTCTGTGAAGAAATTTTCCTATTACCCAATCTAAACCTCCCCTACTGCTTGCTACTTGGGAGAAGCCAGACTCCCATCCGGCTACCTCCTTTAAGGCAGTTGTAGAGAGCCATAAGGTCCCCTTTAGCCTCCTCTTTCCAGGCTGAACAACCCCAACTCCCTCAGACATTCCTCATTATATCTGTGCTCCAGGTCCTTCATCAGTACCACTCCCTCATCCAACTAAGTGGGTTTGTTTGTCACAGAAGATCAAGTTGGTCAAGCAGGACCTGCCTTTCTCAAAACCATGCTGGCTGGGCCTGATTCCTGAGTTATTTTGCTGGTTGATGGCATTCAAGGTGATCTGCTCCATGATCTTTCCCAGCAACAAAGTCAGGTTGACAGGCCTGTAGTTCCTTGGATTCTCCGTCCAGCCCTCTTGATGAGCATCACATTTGCCAACCTCCAGTCAGGGAAGAACCTCCAATATTTAGCCAGGACTGCTGGTAAATGGTGGGGAGTGCCTGGTGAGCACTTCCACCAGCTCCTTCAGTACCCTTGGGTGGAGCCCAAGCAGCCTCATACACCTGTGTGTGTCTGAGTGATGACGCAGGTCACTGACCATCCACCCTTGGACCTTGGGGGCTTCATTCTGCTCCCTGCTCCTGTCTTCCAGCTCAGAGTGCTCTGAGAACAACTGGTCTTACTGCTAAAGCCTGAGGCAAAGAAGGCATTAAGTACCTCAGCCTTTTCCTCATCCTTTGTCACTGTTTCCCACTGCATCCAATAAAGGATGGCGATTCTCCTTACCCTTCCTTTAGGTGCTGACGTATTTACAGAACCATTACCAAGAGGCTACAAGAGATGAGTGTACATTGAACTCCTCCTGCACCCTTGGTTGCTATACCTTGGCCTACACCATTTATTTGCAGAAAACTAAACATAGCAGGAGTGTCATCTTTTCTGTACTGATCCTCTACTACAGAAGAGATGTGAAAAGCCCCATCCCCTCTTGTTTTCCCTGAAGTCCTGGGATAGTTGAAGAGGACCATAGCACTTCTTTTACTTTACATGACAGTAAAAACATCTAGATCCTTCCATTGCCCTGATGGCATGGGAGTTGGGAAACTCACAGTTTTTCCAGCTCAGCTGCTTTATGTTCTGAATCTCTTTGGACTGGGATTATGAAAGAGAAGCAACAAAGCTTCTCTGCCCAGTACAGAGAGTATAGAATACTTAGCAGGCATCTCCCATCTCCCTTGCATATTTTGTGCAGATATTTACATGACATTATATATATATATAAGAGCAGAAAAAGACTGAGACATTTAGAAAAAGAAGGAGCAAACTCTGTGATGGAAGAAGGGTAAAACACAAAAATAAGGATGTAGTGAAGGGAAGGGAACAACATGAAAAGAGTATACTCAAATCATGCAACCTGACACCTCTCTCACTTAAAGAAAAACATAAGGAAAGAGTGGACAGCTTTTATCACACTCTTCTGGAGCACTCACATACCAAAGAGTTAGCTATTCTGAGGTGCAATTTCATAAGGTCTGCCAAATGCACCAGATTCCCAAAATTATAATGTACAAAGTTTAAACTATAGGTTGATCCTTTTAAAAGCTCTGTAAAAAAGGGCATTTTCACAAGTCACAACCTCCCAGCCATCAATGTTGTGGTTTCCATTAAATAAAATATGAATAAAAATCTAATGATGGAAAAGGAAAATTTTTTTTCTCAAAATGCATTCTGAAGCTCACGTCCCATCATCACTACAGCTCTAATGTCCCAGTCAGAGCTGAATAACAAGTAATAGATTAAAAACCTCTGAATATGCACTTAATAGTCTCCTCTTCCATTACTCTACTGCACTCTCTGCTCTTTTCCCATCGTTAGTATTGGATAAGACTTACAGGAAGAGATTCTTCTCTGACACAGCTATTAAAAACCCAATAGTCTGATTTCCATTATTCAGTTTGATTTCTGTCACCTCTCTGAATCCATTCTCATGGAAACATAGATTTCTTAATACCCATTACAGAAATGTAACTTCCTCATTATTCACAAGCATAATACCAGCTTCATTTTGCACCTGTTTCTTGTCTCCTAGCTAAAACCTCTTTTAAAGAATATCTTCACTCCTCACTCCTGAAGTTTTTTCTTTACCCTAGAGCAGCATTTCTTCTTATTAGCTGTGATAGATTTTTCAAAATCACCTGAAATACTCCTCAAAACCTCCACGTTTCCTGTTTTATGTCTGACATGCCTCTACTTTCAGATTTGAGAATTACAGACTACCCCAGGTTTCAGATAAGAAGCATTCAGTGAAGTACTGTATGACCACTGCAGAATGAAAAAAAAAAAAAAAAAAATCAACTTCATAAACAGAGCCTGGATAATTCACCAGAAGTATAATAAACATACATTCTCTTGCATAAGCAGTAAGTAAACTGCCTTATGCATACAGGTTTTATTGTCTGCTTCCAATGAATTTATCTCATTTTCACTATCAATAAAAAATATGGATTTGGGGAAGCATAAAATGAGTTTAAGGATGAATTTTTAAAACTCTCATAAAATGATGGATCTACTAAGTGAATACATTGATTTTGAGTGCAATGAAATAGTGAACATTACTCGTTGTCTGTGAACATGGAGATAGGCAGAGGTAAAGTCAGGATTCCCCCAAAAGCCCTGTTTTTCAGCAGTTTCACAATTTGGCCTGCAGACTCTCACTGCAGACTACATTTGGAAAAGAACACTTCAGCCTTGGAGTATTTTCTTGCCACAAATAATTTTCAAAACAAATTAAATCTAGGTCATTTTTATGTAGTTAGCAGTGCAAAGGACATTTTCTGTGCTTGTTAGTGGTCTTCAAAAAAAGGGGCTTTCATTTTTAAAAATTTGAAACTTGGCAAGTGATAAATCCATAGAACTGGGCAGTCAAATCACTTGGGGTATTCTGAAGGCAAACTCAGTTAAAAAATAAACAAAGGGTTTGACTAATTAAATAAAATTAAATAAATAATAATAAATAAACCTAAGGGTTTGACTTGTTATTTTTGAACAGAATATTTACAGTTCTTTGTATATGTGAGGCTTTCCAAAGTTATTCCTGTTCTCTGAAAGAGATGTAAAGAATGTTTTAGCACACTCTTTAGCATACAGTCCTTTAGCAATGCATAGGTTATAAAGGTATATTGGAGAGATGACACCAGAGAAAAATAGCCCTCATCATCTCAGCCCATTGCTTTGCTAATCTGCATCGACAAACCAGTTTCAACACATTTTTAATCCTCAGAAAGGGACACTTTAATGTCTATGTTTAGCTCACCCCTGCTGTCCACCAGTGACTTCATGTGAATTGTCTTATGTTAAATGCAGAAAAAATGGTGACAGAATTAATTCCCAGCTCTGACTAATCAGACTGGGATCTGAAAAGGAGATGCACATTCCTCTACCTATATCTTTACTAGTATCAAAAGACTGGCAAACAATGTTAGGCCACTGTTTATAGCTCTCTTACCCTTTTGGTACCTACAGGTTTTGATTTCAAAACTTGTAGTCTCTTCCACAGCTACAGAGACTTCATGTCTTCAGCACATTTGCATAGGTGACAATCACTTACATGTAAAGAATGACTTTGGAGCTATGGCAGTAAAAAGGAAAGAAAACCCAGTTTCCTCTCCTGTTGCTGCACTCTCCTATACACCCAGTAAGAACAAAAAGCCTGAATTTACTGTAGGCACTGAAAAGGAGTGGATGTAATTCTACAGAAGGAGGGAAAGAGCCTCTCAAAAGATATGCCATTTCACTGTTTGGCATGTAAAAGCAAATAGATATCCATACTTCCAGCTCTTGCATACAAAAGGTTGGTCAATTCCATATACATTAGTGCTGTTAACTGTCTCTTCTTCCTCCCTGCCTCTGTGACAGAGGTAGCAGAAGAGGACATGCCTATATTCCATTTACTCAATACCCATCCTACCTATAATATCACACAACCAGTTTGGTTCAAGCTAAAATGCCAACTCCTGTGTTGGGGCTTGGCAGGTATAAGCAGATTGTCCTTCTTCTGCTGCTCCTTACTTCTCAGGCAGCGACCTCAGAGAATTACTCTTGATTTACCAAGCAATAATTCAATATTTTTGCAAATACCAGAGCACAGCCTGTCTGCAAGGCTGGAACTCTGGACCCTTTTGTAAGGCTGACTTTTTAACAAAGTGTAAAAATTCTGATGTGACACAGAGAGCCTGCAGCTATGGAAAGAGTATCTATGTGCACCTGTGTTTGCATTTAGGTAGATGGACAGGCATGTGCAAGGCTGGTTGCCATCAAGAGGAAAATGTGACACCAGAGAGGGCTCTAGCAGCTTGAAAAACCCACAACCACCACCAGATACCTGCAGTCCTTTATATCAATCTGCTTGACTCTACAGTGCAGGTGTTGGAAAGGTGGATGGATGGATGGATGGATGGATGGATGGATGGATGGATGGATGGATGGATGGATGGATGGATGGATGGATGGATGGATGAGAGTTTTGTGAGTTTCTGGAACAGCTCTTGGGTTCTAGGACAGCTTTGATGGCTAGAAGGACAGATGCACATGGTTAAAGGTAAACACCTTGCACAGAAGGTGTTTCTGTGCCCTAGTGGATTCTCTGGTGGCTGGTGAATACCTAGTTGGTATAGTGGTATAGTGGAATACCTAGCTAGTGCTTTTAAGGGTAAGAACTGTCTCTCAGTACAGAAGCAGGATGTCTGAGGAGTATTTTGGAAGAGCTGGCAGTCATGAGCTTTGAAAGAGTCAAGCTTCTAAAAGGATGTCTGTGACTTTTCAGTGCTTTTCAGTGTCACATGAAGGATTAATCTCTCTGGGGAGGTTGGACTGGATTAGGTGGTTTGTTCAGGGTTGGCAAGAGTGTTTTTGTAAACAGTGCCAAGGCCGGAATAAACTGGAGCACAGCTATACTGAAATGAATTAAAATGCCCAGATAATCAGGAACTCCATCAGCATTCTGAGGTTTTCCAAGCTACAGTAACAATTTTTCCAAGCTTTAGGAGAAACAGCTTTAAGAACGGATCGTTCTTCATATTCTATATAAAATAACGGCATTTAAATGTTATATTTTACAGCTAGGCTGTATTGAGTTTTATTTAATACTTGTAACAGAAGGGGCTCATCTGGGAATGCGTTCTTTTGTTATGAGAAATTGTACAAACACAGGAGAAATCATATGCAGTGCATGGAATTACAGAGGTCTACATCTGAACAGTCAAACAAGGGCTCTTCACAGCCTTCAGAGACTACAATTTTCTATATAGTTACTCTATTTAAAAAAAAATAATTCACATTAACACAGTGCTTCATCATTAATGTGTGATTTGGTGCAGGATATTTACAGATGCATTAATTAGAGGGAATAATTGATCTAAGTTTGTAGGATAATAAGTTAGTAGCACAATCTTCAAAGAGGTGCCCATAACCTGCAAATCTCATAAACTTCAGTGCTGATATGTGGAAGTTAAACACCTGCAGAAGGCAGGAAATAGTGCTTTGGGCAGTTAGTTTTGGTGTTCATATATTCATATGAACTGTAAAATGAGAACAGACAACTAAAAATATCTTAATAAGGCACAGTGCCAAAAACAATGGACAGAAACATTTTTCTGGTGAGATTACTCTGCAGTAATTTAAAAGGAATAGCTTAAAAAGTAGAAAGAAGTTAATGACTGCAGGCAAGTTACGTTGTAAATGTGCTTTTCCTTAGCAAGCTGTCACTGTGTACAGAGGTGAAATATAAACCTGTGAGTAAAGAAAATGCATGCCTATATTTTAAAATATTATGTTTGTATTTTATTATGTCCTATTTTTCAAATGCTGTTAAAATTATCAAGCATAAAACTAATATTTATTCCTCTATTATAAGCACCAAGCTACACTGCAAACTAAGGACTTACAGCTATACAAACACATCCTATTTATGTACACAAAAAGAAATATGTCTTGTTGGGAATTCAGTCCAAGTGTGTGGTCATCAAGCTTTAAATCAGAGACTAACATGAAGATGTAAGTAAAACATTTACTCTTCCATTATTACTATTATCATTTCTTAAATTATTTTTCAGTAGCATTTTTTTTCACTTTCAGTATTGTGCCACTTGTAGAGGTGCACTGGTTTGTGCTCAATTATTTTTTAAAGTAAATAAATAAGTAAATAAATAAAAAGAAAACTCACTCTTGAAGTGGTGATTTGTTAGGGAAAGACAGAATATACCCAAGAGAACCAGACTGCAGAATATATGCCTTCTTTATAATGAAGCTCCAGATCTTAGGCATTTGCAATTACAGTCCCTTCCACAGCAGGAACTGCTGTTGTTATTGATACCTTTTATAGTCCATGTCATGTAGAGAGGCTCCCAGAAGGGTTGGTATTTTAAGAGAAAAGCAGGCTGGATTGAAAATGGAAGCAGGCTGAAAAGCCTGACATTTCTGCTAGTCTCCCCTTAGAAACAGCTTCCAGTACATCAAGATATGAACAATACAGGAAAAGTAAGTTATGACACTGGCCTGGTTTAAACTGATAAAAACAATCCCAACTGAAAATATGGATTGTATTCTTTCCCCTTGAAAGGCAATGAAAGAAAACTATACATAAAATATTCACCTTAAATAACTTGAGCAACATGCATATTTTTGATTGAATTATCCTGTAGATCTGTAGTTGTACTTTAGAGCTTCACCAGCCATGAAGGCTGAAGGTTTCTATTTGAGATGTCTGCCTCAGGCTCTCCTCCCTCACCTATCCTCTCCCATCACCATGCTCCCAGAAGATCAAAAATTAAAATCAACATGCTAGTTCATCTAAACAACTGAGTTGTTTCTAAGTACATGGTTGACACAGATATTCTTTCTGTCTATTTTAATTTTTTTTAATATTCTACTGTCCCCAGGAAAAAAACCACACATTTTGAGCTGAATTTGTGAGCGCTGATGCAACCACATCTGCATAGACCTGTGATCTGCGAAATGGTTATTGCCTGTCCTCAGCAGAGAATTCACACATCCTCATAAATCCTACTTCTGGGAGCACCAGATTCTCTGTACATGATACCTGCACTTGAGTGTAGCCCAGCCCATGAAGCTCCAGTCCCCCAGCTGTACCTTCACACATTGAACTGACCTTATTTCCAGGACCACTCCTGTTGACCCTGGGGGCTATCTCTAAGACTACAAAGAATCTTTTTTTTTGTGCCCACTCTTTCCCGTGAACTAATGTCCTATTGCCACAGGAGAAGAGAAAGCTCCAGAGAAGATTCATGTGCCCTACCTTTTGCCTCCTAGAAAGGAAGACATTAGGATCTGGAATAGACTGTTTAGAGTCAATGGAAAAAAAAGAGGTTTTCCATGAGAGTTAACTGATCTTAGACACTATATTTTAGCTATATCTGATGTTACTTGTGTATTTGATGATGGTATGAGCTGTCCCTGGAAAGGTTTATTTCTCTGCAGAGGATACAGAGGAAGCTCTGAGAGGCTGGTTCAAATGTCCATGTCTATGTTTCAGTTGACTCAAAAAGGATAAACTAAACTTACCCATTCTGATTTTGTGCAAAGAAGTAAACAGTGGACAGAAAAGATACCAAGGTGAATAAAAGATGTAAGAAGAGACAGAAAGAAAAAAAGAGAAAACAAAAATAGGGACAGTGTGTGGGGAGAAAACATATGAGTGGTAGAATAACCATCAGCTTGGAAGATATAAAAGTCAAACCAGTCTGTAAGTAATGGTTACATGTCTATCTTAAGAAGGTGGAATCGATCCTAGAGAGCTTCATTTCTCACATTCCTCGGTTCTAACAAAATACCTCTGAAATTCACAAGGAAAATTACTGTCTTAGTCCTCCTTTAGTTTCTGGTGTCCACAGAGGGCAGACAGCTTATTATTATCATCAGTTGTTCAACTAACTCAAATGGGAGAGGTATGAACTATGAATCCAGACATCTTAACCTGAAATTAGGCTGTGAGTGGTAGCATGTAAGATACCATTTCTAGTTTTTAGTTTTAAAAGAAGAGACACTATTGGACTCTTAAGTCAAACTCTCAGGAGGCAAGCAATATCCCAGTCTAGGTATTTTTTATTATATCCCCTTTAAATAGGATACAGATTAGGCATGGGACTCTACATTAATGTTTGCTTCATTCAGCAGTTCAGTATTGGTTATTTTTATTGACTAGGTTTAGGATAAAAAGTGAAGATGACTTTATTTCCTTGCAGGACCCACTGCTACTTAGTTGCAGAAGGCTGAAGATATTTCGGGAGTAGAAGGTGGAATTAGAGGGAGAAAAAAAAGCCATATGTAGAGGCTGTGGGATTTCAGTAGTGAGAGCCAGTTTCTTCATTTGCCAGTTATAAATTATTTTGGGGGTGCTGGATGAGCTATGCCAATCAGACAACTTCATTTTGGGTTGGAGGTGACATGGCAGGAGCACAGCTATAGACTGAAATAATTATCCATTGTGTCTGGAACATATAAAATGCTATGAAATATCCTGAAAATTCAATATCCCAGCCTGGACACTAAAAAATAGGTCAATGTATTTGATAAAGCTCAACTGGGACAAATGTCTCCTGGGAAATTCAGCTTTCCCATTAACCTCAGGGATGGTTAATTTCCAGATGATTGAAACTGGTTTAACCTGCCTCTACTTCCCAAAAAACATATGAAATCTTGCCTTTGTTCCATTCTTTTTTTTTTTTTCAATATCCGATCTGACAATGATTTTTTTTAAAGCAGGACCTTTCTATCTCAACAGCATTTAACACCTCTCCTATTGCTTAATATATTTTGCTAATCAATATCTGTGAGACAAGTATGAGTGTGGTTCATCTTGCTGAACACTGGACATTTGCAAAGCAGGTATTTGACATCTGAGGCTGTTTTTACAGGCACAAGAGAGAAATGGGTGAGTTTTGGCAGCCAGTTCATCTGACCTATTTTAGACCCGCCTATTTCTTTTGTCTAGCTATACCACCTTCAGGCAAGTACCACTGCTGTACACATCTGCACTGGAGAGGTTCAAATGTCAGCAAAACAAAACCCACCTGCCACTTAACCTTTCAAACAGAGAGGCCAAAATAACTAAAATTAAGTGGGTTTACATAAAAGCAAATGTCTCTCAACATTTTTAACATTTTCATACACTTTACAGTTTTCTATTCCTTTTTCCATGTTGTCCTTATCTTGGACAGATTTAGGATATTGAACATGCACAGATAAGCCTCCATGACTACCTACTTTGACAGATACACAGATAAGAATGTACTGTTAAAGTGATTTAGCAAGGTTGAGGTATTTAGGAACAGCTTTAAAGGTGCTTTGAAAGTGGTTTAGTACTACAAAGGCATCATTAAAGCGTTTATAGTTTTTTCTGCTTCTTAAGGGGGCCTGGGGTAGAAAAGAAAGAAAGGAAACAAGGAAGAAAGAAAGGTGATCCAAGTATAAAACCTTGGCATTAACTCAATGCCAAAAATAACAAAAGAAGAATAGGAGTATCCCCAGGATGCTGTTTTGATTTGGCAGTACCTCCATTTTACTAAACTTCCAAGGACATATAAATGCTGAATGTTCTCAATCTTTCACTTTACCTTCTGAATGAAGAAGGTCTCTTCTTTTTTCAGTCACTGTTACCTGCTGAGAGAGCTACAGGTGAGACATGGACAGACTTATGAAGGAGCTTTTCACGCAGCACTTTTGCATTGTACTTTTTTATTGAAACTTAGCATTTCAAGCAGAGAACTCTGTACAATGCAAACCTGAGAAGAGACTTTGTTTCTGCTGAACAGCACCCTCATGGGTTCTCTTGCTGAAAGACGTCTGCAAAGAGCTGCCATAAAAGGATAGCCTGAAAATTGTGTACAGTTTACACACAATATTAGTATGTTTAGAGAGTGCTGGTCTGACTGATGGAAATTTTATTTCATATATCCATTGTATGTTTTTAAGCTCTATGACAGAAGTCTTTGCTCAGATAAGAAGGGAAGGAACTCTAGCAAACTGGAAATACTTTAAATTTTCTGATATAATATCTGCAATTTTAGTTCACAGCAAATCTTCTGCTTAGCTGAAGATGAATCAGGTACTAAACACAACTACATACACAGCTAGTGCTTGTGAACACCAACAGTCTTTATTTTCTAAAGACACTTCCATTAGATTGTAGAAAATGGCTTTTCCAGTTTAATACTGTCTTTTTAATTCTCACAGAAGTATCCAACTTGTATTCACTTAGAAACTGCTCTTTCATTCATGGTAATTAAAGCAGTAACTGCAGGTATCTGATACTCTGTTACATATTTATAAATAATTGGTACAAATTTGCCGAAGTCAAACTCTAATCTAACCACTGTCAAATTCTTAACTACAAAAGATTCAGAGAGATTCTGTAAAATCTTTTGGGATAAAAGCTGAAATACATTCAAATCTTTACAAAGTGCTAGTCCCTGCAGTGAAAAATAAATGTGAGTACCATAAGGCTTCATTGTGCTAATTTATTGCTATGCAAACATGATGCACCTACATAAAAGGGACTCACAGGAGGAAAAGATCTTGTGTGTCACTGAACTATAGTCACTATATGTGTGATGTATGGTCAAGACTTAAGTGTTTTCTCTGACACTACCCTAACTAATCACATAGTGATGGAAGAGTCAACAATTATTTTTGCAGGCTACCAGTTGTATACTGATGCATGTACAGAAATACTCTTAGAATTTTTTTTTTCACCATGAAAGTAGGGCAAATTCTATTTTTAATTTGATGATAGAAGGGAGTTATTATTTTTTTTCTATAACATTGCAGAAAAAAGGTAGAGATACAGTCCATAAAAGTTTTATGAGTACTCTTATTTACACTGTGCTTAAAAAGAAACATCTGTGACTGCTTTATAGTTTCTTTGTTTGTAGACAAAATTTATCTGGTTTACAAGTTCCTTCTGGAAAGCAGCTGAAACACAAAATTCATCACAGCACTGTGTTCCACATTTGCTCTTTTGCTAATACACACCTTGTCAGGCTATAACAACTGAGAAGGATCACAGTTCTTCAAAGCCATTAGGGAAAAGCACAGAGGCAAGATTTAAAATGTAAGAAACCTGATTTCCTTACACAGCTGACAGTAAAATAGTTACTTACTTTTCCAGTGGCTGCAGTTCCTAAAGAAATATTGTGTGACTAACTCCTCAGTTACTGTGCCAGAGTCTCGGGATGAGTACTGCCCACTGCAGTGAAGTCCTTCATGCTTTTGTGTTTCTAAAGTGGCAGTGCACAAAGCTGGATTGACCACACCATCCACACAAAATCCAAGTGTCATCCAGCTCCAGCTCGGTGCAGAATTGAATCATGAGGCCACAGAGGATACATGTGTCCAGCACAGGTGAAAGAACTGCACCTGCTCTGCAAACAAGGCAGACTTCTGCATGTCCGGGCATGTACAGCCATGCACATACACATACATATCCATACACTAGAGCTTGCAGCTTCCCAGCAGTAAATCTCTGCTAGAAATGCTATTTCAATTGTGTCAGCACTGCAGTTGGGCCCCACTTCACTTCTCTCTCTGATACAGTAACATACTAACAGGTAAATGGGACAACTCCACTACAATGAATTTGTTACCACCAGGCACATTTCTGAGAGAAACTAGTCAAGCAGGCTTAAACCTTATCAAACTTCCTCCTTGATTCTGGGGTTGTACCAGCCAGCTTACAGCACATTCTGAATAATGAAAAAGGCACTTCATGTTATGTTCTTCAGTTGCCAAATTTACCCATTTTTAAGAGAGGTTGGGGACATGTTGCAAAATTTCAAGGTGTCAGGAAAGCTTATGAACAAGAAGCACCACATAATGACAGATGTATTTTCAAGAAAGATTTGACATTCAGAGTAAAAGGGCAACACAGGTTGGGGAAGAGATAAATGTAAGATGGCAGAGCTCATCTTCGTATTTAGAGGAGCAGTCAAATCTGATGGTTGGAAGCCATAGGGGATGGATGACATTAGGTCTTCTGCCTTGTAAAAACGATAGGGAGATTTTTTTATAGTTCTGGTGTATAATGTTTCTGCAAGAGACAAGTATATATACATCCCCAAAAACCTGAAGGCTACCCTGAGATGAGTGAGATGTGTTTCAGTCGCTCACTTGCATATCACTGAACAATCTGGAAGGCCAAAAATTGACAGTTGTGCAATTCTTCAGAGGTTTCAGAGGAAAAAGCCGAGAGGATCTGTGCATTGCAATGGATGTTGCTCAAGCCTGGGGCTGTGCTGCTGTATTCCAGGATGCCCACTGGGATGTTCCAGCTACAAAGTGACCTTAGCAGCAAGGGACGTGAACTTTTCTCTCAGTACTCAGGCAGTTTTTCAATGGATTTTGACAGGGAGTCCCAATTAATAAAATCAGATTTCACCATTAAGAATGGTTCAATATCTTTATTTGAAGATTCCAGTGCCATTGTTTTTTTCCTGCCAACTGGTTTCAGTTCAGAATTCTCTTTACTTTTTCTATTGATCTTTCCTCCTGTTGAAGAAGCCCTTATTTGTCCCCATTAATGCAAGCTGAGTTAAAAACTTTTCATGCTTCTGGCATTAGTAGTAGCATGTACCATGTTTTGATTAGGACAACATCCCTGGGCAACTCAGGAATTTGTGCACCTGCATCTTGAAAATGGAATCATCTACCCTTGCCTGCCCCTAGAAATCTACAGTTTCCTGAGATGTATGTGATTCAGTCTAGCCTTATCAGGAGAGTTTTGGAGCAAAGTGGGTTCTCCTTGGCCTCCAGGTCTCTGTAATGGAGTGGAAAAGCATAACACATATCCGAGTTCCTCAATTCTCCACTTCTCATCCAGGAAATGTGGAAATCCTGCTGTAGATTACAGCACTATAGCCCCAACTCCTGACAAAATTTATGTTCTCAGTTGGACTGAGGATCACTACTCCTAATCTGCTCAAACTCCATATCTCATAGGTGAAATATTTCCAGTTCATAAAATTAGCATTTTCTATATTGGTTGAAAAACTTCTGGAAGTTCTAACAGTAAACAGCAACTTTGTGATTCCAGTTTGCCCACCAGTGTCCTTTCCAGCCTCCTCCTTCACCCTGCCTTGGTTGTGCAATGGCCACTGTTTTGGGACACCACACAGGGGATGATTTGGGGTTTCTAAGCAGAACATTCAGAACCACTCTACTGACAGGTGAAAAGAAATAGAGAGGTCATGTTTAGAGATGCTGATTCTGCTGTGCTAACACAAGTAAAATATAAGGACGGGGGGATCCTTTATTTTTGTTGTTAGCATTTGAAGACAGCATTGTGAATACACTCTGGGATTAGATCTCCTGAGTCAAATAGCACTGTATTTACCAACACTTTTCGGAGAAGAATGGCCTTTTAAGTGATGCTTAGCAACAGCATTCTCCATTCTATTCTGTCTATTAGTTTTAACACTTCCATGTTTATTTTTCGTTTTGAGTGAAAAATACACAAGAATTTCATTCATGCTCTGAATACCAGCATGTTCAGATGGATGGCATAGGCATAGGCATAGGCATAGGAAGCCCTTCTGTAACTGACATTACACTCAAAATCTGTCTGGACCAAAACTCCAAGCCTCCCAAACCCACAATTCATGTCAGTCACCTTTATATGGATGTGATTTTCGGTCCTCTATTAGCTTACACTCTGTCCAGAAACTGCCAGACTGAAGGATGGGCAATCACCTTGCAAAGACCAGGATGAACCCCAGCCTATGAGAAGTTATGCATCCTTGTAGCCCACAGAAGTAGACAGAGCTATGCTGATCAAAGCCTCTTAGGAAGGATTAGGTGTGCACTGGACTTCAGAAACAGAACAAAGAACATGAAGTTCAATCTTGCAAAAAAGAGAGAGTGGTGTGGCTTAGAGGGGCATGGCCAGGAGGTTATTCTGTACCAATTCACATCACTGCCAGGGTGGAAGTGAGGGATTCTCTGGCTTCCCAGAAGAGGAGCAGGGGTTTTGGTGGAGGAAATGTGGCAGGAGGGGAAAGCCATTCACCTTTGTTCATTGTCACCCAGGGTCTGCAGGAGCATTTTGCATGTAAATCACTCCTTCTTTTGCACACTTTTTTATTAATATAGTTGCTATTACTGTTCATTTTCTTATCTCACTGCTGTTTCCAGTAAACTGTTCTTATCTCAACACATGAACTTCACTTTTGTACCTCCAGTTCTCAACTGTGGATCTGAACAGTAAAACCAAAATTCTTTCTCCCTTGCAGTTTCAAGTATTTTCATTTCTATTCCTTACTATATAACTGCACTTGTGTTACTACAAATCACGTTTATTTGGACTGCCATGTGAGTTTGCTGAGTGTTATAATACAATTCTCTACCAGATAAATATTTTTTTTTTTTTAAATCAGCTACTTTGATCAGGACTAAACCATGAAATCAGAGTTCACACATAATACTTAACCTAAATAAAGAATTCATGGGAAACAGAATCTTGCTATCATAATATTTATTGGAAAGGTATACAGAAAGAAAAAATCCATACATGCTTCTCAGGAAAGTATAATTTCCCAATGGATACTGCTCTATTCGACTTGAATCTAAACTAACACTCTAGATTCTAATAGCACTTGGCAAGCTGCAGACACATCATTTTTTAACTTAGGCTTACATTTGAATTACCTGGACTCAGATTTCCAATGTGACCTTTTCAGGGCTTTGTTTAGGAACAAAGAGTTCTCACTGGAGAGAGAAGACACCTTTTAGAGAACAAGATGTATCGTTGAAGGTAGAGGCTGAAATAGGTTGGAGCTGCTGCTAGTCTAGATTTAAATAAAACAATGACTATGCATGTAAGATTTGTTGTTTTCGGATGACAAAAGGGAATATTTTTTTTTTTTTTTACATTTAAACCATAATTTGTGATCTTTTGTACCATGTTTTCAAGTATGTATTTATTCATCCTGTTCCTGAAGCTTATAATATGCAGGAACATGGAGGTTTTTCTGCCTGAAATAATGGACACACTGAAGATGTACATAACAAACAATATTTTTATTTGTGTCTTCAGTTCTGAAAGGAGGTCTGTACCAAAGAATATAAACAATGAAAGCCAATGCATTTCTCACCTCTCAAAACAGACCCTGCACTCTTTAATGACCATCTAAAATTCTAGCATATTAGAATCATATTAGATTTTTATTTTTCTTTTCCCATGAGTCTGCTGATAGAAGTGCAAAAATCTGACTTGCAAAGTGCAACTATCCTGTTCTGCTCTGTAATCGCATTTATACTGGCTATAAACTGGTTTTGTTCCTCATTTCCTTTATCCTTGCTGAGCTGCATAGCCTGGCTTTTAAACTGCCTTTTCACTGCTGAGTTTAGAAATATACAACAGGAAATTTCAACTGCATATTTACACAGAAAAAAAGTGGAAAGCGTGGAGGAGCCAAAAAGAGTTTTGAGTCTTTTTGTGGCATGCTCAAAGACACAAGTGGAGAAGAAAGCCAAAATAGATATGCTATCTAATTGCTAAATGTTTACTTAATGCAATCATCATTTATTGAGGAAGAACAAGAGTCCAAATATTTATGAAAGATGATAGCATTAGTTACTATAGATGGGGTTTAACACTAATTCAGGGGAAGAAGACTGCTATGACAGATAAAGATTAGTTTACATTATTCAAACTGATTATGCCCTTTATTTTCCACAAAAAAGCAGCTCAAAATCCACCACAGAATTAAATGGCTCTTCTCTGAGCTAGCCCCTTTCCTTTAGTCCTTCTTCTGCCTGTTTCATTTACGGATGCAATGTCTGAGTGCATGGTCCAACATTCAACATGTGTCATTCTGATGCAAATGACAGAAGACAGGGCAACACATTCTTTCCTCTTCTTTACCATTAGAGGCATGTCAAAAGGGCAGAAAGAATTACTTTGTTCAGTTTTATCCCTGCAACCACTTGTAAGCCTGAAAACCGCTCTGCACAGACACAGAGCAAGTAGGAATAGTAATGGGAGATACCTCTCCTGTCCGTGCACCTGATGGGCTCCTGTCAGAAATCTGTGCAGGCAATAAAACCATCATCCTCTGAAAGGAACTGAATGATCCTTAAGGCTTTGGAATTATATTTTTTCAATCTATGGAGGTCTTGACTGAGAAGGGAAAATTGTAGTGGGTGGGCTACTCACAACACAAGGATACAATTCATACATACAAAACAGAAAAACTTTGGACAATGAAGGAAAGCTACCAGCATCTGCTCAGAGTGGCTACAGGAATTAGTGAACATGACAATTACTGGATGCCTAGAAAACATCACTATTATCCCATCTAATGGATCTAATTTATATGAAGTGTATTCCAAACATCACTTAGGTTATTACCACATCTCTGAAATAATTTCATTCAACTAACTGAAACGCTTTATGTACCTTTTATTAATGCATAAACATGATTAACTTGCACTTTACCCATCTGAAATATTAAAATGTTAAAAGAAGCAGAAAACCAGAAAATTATTGGACAATTCCTGGTTGTTGCTGAGTGAGACAGGCAGGTAGAATGAACCGTAACCAACCTGTGACCCTTCCCTTCAATACTAATGACACTAATAAAATCCAATGTCAATGAGGAACCCCCATCAAAACAGCATGATCACTTGTCATCAGTCCTTTAGAGCAACATAACAATCTGGAAACTGAATAGGAAAGAAGTGTTTTGTTGAAGATTGTCTTGGCAAAATGATTGCCTTTATATTCAGCTTATACAAGTAATGCTGCATCTGCTTTTGGTTGACTACAGTTGGATTAAATTTAGATCTAACATGAGGTACATACTGCTATACAGTCACCTCCAGCTGAGATTCCATGCAGCGTTGTTAGAAATACATTATTTTTTTCAAAGATGCAGTGTGAAAGCAATTTTTTAATGCTCTAATACAACCAAAACATCTCTTTCCTTTCCCGATAATATTTTCCAACACTGTGGCAACATGAATTACATAAAACTTCTCTAGGCCAGAAAAGAGTGCTTGAAGAATAAGCAGTCCAAATTCAAGAATTCTGCTTCAGATCATTTAAAGAAACAAAAAGATGTTTTTTTCTCAACAGTTTAACTAGGTAAAAAAGGCAAATGACATGGCAGGAGAGAGGGAAACATTTTTAAGTATAAGAGATTATTTCAACTAATCTGAAGACAAATAAAATAGATTAAATTGAAGTTTATACTAGTATTAATGGGCCATGATAAGGCTTAAAGGAGGTCTGCCCTGTCCCATCTGGAGGGACTGTATTTACACTGTTTCCACTTGTGTAGGCTTTTAACTAGCTCCTTGTTTGATTGCATCTAATTGCTTTATGATTTACTGTTGCTTCATTTCTTGCATGGTTTTCATTACATGATATACTCATACCTACAAGAAAACTGTTCATCAGCAGATTACATGGATTTGTTAGTTGGCTATGTAAGTTCTTTTCTCATAAAATAAATACATGTAAATTATGCATGCTGCTTTGTTGCTGTAGAACTGTGCAGATTGGACACACTTAGATCCTCCCAAGTTGCTAAGACCAAACCCTGTGGTGAACTGAGAGGAGAACACAACAGATACAGACTCAGTTTCCCCAGCCTCACTGAGCTAGGGTCACCCTTCATGCAAGCAGGGTGTAAGCAGACAAGTTCTCCCATTGATACCCCTGGCAGTGGGGCAGATGTGGCAGTCACTTGAAGGTGTCAGAGAATTAGTGCAGCCCTGTCTCAACTACTCTATTAATATCTACAAGAAGAGCCCAGAGAATAGCAGGTGACTAACCCTGTTTGCATAGCAAGAGAGAAGAGGGGAGCGTTTCTCCTGCTGGCTGACAACACAGTTGAGATCCCCTTGCAGCACACATCCTCTGAATTCTGTCCAAGCATTGCACCATTGTCTTTGCAGCACAGATTTTGCTTTAAAAGTCATCTTCTGGCACTCGATTTGCAGAATAGCTGGCTGTTTGGCACCCTCTACACCAGATGTTATCTTGTAAACTCAATGAACAGATGCCGGTTCCATTCTCACAATAAAAGAATAATCAGAGTTACCACTTAATTCTGTGATTCGAAGTTAACGATCTTTAAGATTTATAAATATGTAACAGAAGCATGTTAATTCTGTAAATATACTGAGAAAAGGCACATAGCTCAGGAATGAAACAAATATTTCATAAATATGCCTAACAATAAGGATTTAATTTATTAGCAGTTTTGGCAGAACAACTGCAAAGAAGATTTCAGTTTTGAAGCACGTTTGTCATTTGACAAAGAGGAGGCTGTTACTCAAAATAATACTAATGGTAGGTTTATTTTCTTTTAAGTATTCAAAAAATACCTGGCTGAAAAATTCTCCAGATCAGACTGTTTGCTTCTAATCTTAAGTTAGATTTCACATTATACTTAAGCGACCAGACACCAAGCTATATCCTGTTATATTTATGAGGTCAGTTATGACTTCACAGTATTCAGAAGTTTCATGGAAGAAGTTCTCAGACCCCTGTTTCATAGACAGATGACTAGGGCACTTCATATGCCTTTTTGACTCCTCCACCATGACTACTTCAACCCCAAGTGTGATAGATGGGAAAAACTAGACATCAAAACAGCAGAAGGTTAAATTAATCATAAATCATTGCACTCCATCAATTTATGCATTTATCCTATTCTGTACATCTAAAGTTGAATGAAGTGCCTGGAGGTTTTTGGTTGAGCAAACTGAAGTAATGAAAACAATTTCCTAAATGAAATATAAGCATTGTCAAGAGGTCATAAATAGAAATCCACCAAGATGAGTTTCCATCTCAAAAGGAGCAGAAAATTGGTTCCTTCAGATCCACAATCAAATGTGCCAATAAGTGACCTTTTGCCTATTGAAACAGAAAGACAGAGCACTGCAAAATGTGATAATCCTGCAAGTTAAAAAGGTTTTATATCATAACCACACCTGTGAGCACAAGGTTAGCGAGACAATTTATATAAACCACACCAGCTTGTTCATCATCCCTCAACAACATATTCATTCAAGACCAATACCTGTCTTTGTTTCCCCTGAAATCAAATGCTGAAGATCAGTGTCCCAGATTGAAAGGCAAGATGTATTCCATTTGCCATCTGTATGGCAGTTGTCTTCTGTTAAGTGGGCAGTTTTCCTTATCCCTTTCACAACCAACTCTCCCTTGGGGAGACATCTGCTGATAATGGCCTATTGAATGTCACTTCATTCGGACATGCTCCACCCTGAGGGAGGAGCCAAGCATTCCTAAGTGGATATAATCTGGGTTTTTGGGACACCAGACTCAGCCTTTCCACTGGTTCCCAAAAGGAACACCTGGGGTTTTCGCTTTCCACTGGACCTTCAGAGGAAGACTACACCCTTCTACAGGATTGCTGCTCCAACAGAACCACATCTGCCACTCCAGGAGGACTGCAGCCACTCCAATTTGGATGGCTACAAACATACTGGCCAAAGGGGTGTCAGGTTGTATTCTGACTCTGTCAGTGGCTTTTGTTTTGTATTATTGTATGTATTTTGTTTCTTTTCCCTTTTCCCAATAAATTATATTTCTGACTTGGAGTCTCTCACTGGTTTTGCTTTCAAACCAGAACAATCAGTTATCAAGTATGTCAATTTTAAAGAATTTACCATTCCCTCAAATTTGTACTTCCCTCCCTTACTTTTGGTAGCTTCTCTTCCACTGAGAATAATAATATAAAGGAGACAGTGAAATAATTACCCTGAGTATTATATGTTAAAGTATTAAACGTTAAATTAATGTTAAAAATAGGAAGAACCAAGCATCAACAGGAGCAGATGTGTACAGTGAAACAGTTGGTGATGAAGACCACACATAACTTGATAATATTTTTCATTCTTATCCTTTCTTTCATTTAATTCGGACTTATTCCAGTCTACTTCCATAGGTTCAATATCTGAAAATAGGACACCTAAGCTGAACTTCAGGAGCTTATCTTTTGGTTGAACTACATCTGAAAGGAATCAAATTCATCTGTATGTACAAATACATGGTAAGTAGACACAATCAGGAGATTTGCTCCAAGAGCACCCTCCTGCTCCTACCAATACTGGTACATTCTTTGTAGCTCAGAACCCAAGCAATTAAATAGCAGGTAAAATTGAAAACATGTAATTTGAGAGTCCTGGACATGTGGAAAAAAACAACAATCATGGCTTTGTACACAGGGTAATGAATTCTGTAGTAGGCTACTATCAGGCACAAATGAGACTTCAGACACAGTCTGAAACAGTCAACAGTCAGCCCTTCAAGCAGCTCAGCTCAGTACTCATGAAAGTAAATGTGATGGGTTTTGCTGGGATAGAGTTAATTTTCTTCACTCTAGCTGGTATGGGGCTGTGTTTTGGATTTGTGACCAAAACAAATTCAAAAAAATCCCAGCTGACCAAAGGGAAACTCCAGACCATATGGCATCACGCTCAGCATGTAAAGCTGGGGGAAGGAGGAGGGCCTTCAGAGGTATGGTCTTTGTTTTCCCAAGTCATTTTACGTATGATTGAGCCCTGCTTTCCTGGAGATGACTGAACACCTGCCTGCCTGCCAGGAAGTGGTGAATGAAATCCTTGTTCTGCTTTGCTTTTGTGTGTGGCTTTGGCTTTACCTTTACCTGTTGAAGTCAACCCGTAAGGTTTCCCACTTTACCCTTTTGATTCTCTTTCCCATCCCACCAGGGGAAAGTGAGTGAGCAGCTGTGTAGTGCCTAGATTCTGTCTGGTGTTAAACCAGAATAATAAATCAAATTACCAGGAAAGGAAGGGAAAACAAACAAAAGTATCATTCTCTCATTGCAAAAGTTCCACCCTTATCTCCTGGTTTCTCTACACAAAAAAGATGTGGAAAAATTTAATAGACCAATAGGAAGGTGGCAAGTACACTCAATGGCATGAGTTAACTCTGTAACTACACAGAGTTAGTTATTTTCAGCCTGGGAAAGCAATGACTAAGGATGGGATGTGACAGACACTTACAGAATCATCAGATGAATGAAGAGGATGGAAAGGAATCTGTTCATCCTATCTGAAGATACAGAGAAGAATAGGGGCATATCACATGAAACTAGCATGCTACAGAACCAGCAAAAAGATGTGGTTCTTCATACAGCACATCATTAAACTGTGTGTACAAGGTCCTTGCCATGGGAAGCTGTAACTGCTAGAAGTTTACATGCTCTGAAAAGCTAACTGAACCAATTCATAGGAATCAGATTCCTATGATTCATAGGAATCATAGGGACCTGTCAAGTGCTATCACCTCTGGCTCAGGTAGTCTTTGAGCAATGAAGTGAAGCAGTATACCTGCCTGTTCTCTTGTACTCTTTACAAGGCTTTACTCTTTACAAGGCTTTAATTTCAGAGCTGAAGTATTGAGTTAGGCCAACTTTTGATCTGACTCAGTGTAGCTGTTCCTGCATTAGCCTTTCAGTCACTAGTCAATTGAATAATCTAATAAATCAAAAATCAGAAGTTGATTTTGAACAGGGGAAAAAATTAGCTGACTCAACAAATTTGATTTATTTTTATTTATGCTGGAATATGATATTGGAGACTCAGATTTATAACCCAAATTTGTGCTGGGAAAAGAGTTTACACATGACAATCCTACACAAAGATGATGGAAAACTGTAAACATAACAGAAAGGCGAAAGTCGACTTGCAGCATTTGGAATTATTATTTCTCAATGCATTTATTCCTGAACAATAAAATTTTCTAGCAAAGATCATGTTTTTAGCATGCTAAGACAAATTTCATTAAAATTTCTAATACAAGATGGAATAAGAAATATGTCTGGAAAGCCAGTTATTAATGACAAACTCTAAATTATGGTAGGCTGAACACTCTCAGCAGGCTGGAGGATTTGATTGTAGTGTTTTGAGTCTGTCTTACAGAGTTGTAGATTTTGTGGTTTGGATAATATTTATTTTACCTCAGAGAGCACAACCAAATACTTTTACTAAAGCAAACATTTAATAGTATTTACTCAATTTCCTTCCTTCTTCCCTTCCCTTCCCTTCCCTTCCCTTCCCTTCCCTTCCCTTCCCTTCCCTTCCCTTCCCTTCCCTTCCCTTCCCTTCCCTTCCCTTCCCTTCCCTTCCCTTCCCTTCCCTTCCCTTCCTTCCCTTCCCTTCCCTTCCCTTCCCTTCCCTTCCCTTCCCTTCCCTTCCCTCTTTGGGGTGTTTCCCTTTTCCTTTCTCCTGTCAAAGGTGTATTTGGGAACGGGTTACAAAAGTCCTGTTTTTCCCCCACCTCTTAAAACCCACATGGTAATTATCCTAATCTGAAATTATCCAGTTTTGCAATGTGGTCATTGACAGCTTAAAATAAATATGACAAATGGATGAGTTATTATAAAGAAATTTGGTCCCTACATTTCTTGAACTGTGATTTTTTCCTATTTATAATAGAGCCCAAAATGCTGCATATGTTGGCAGAGTGTCACTAATGCTAGTAACTATTGCTCCCAGCTGTTTTTTTAAATACAGGAGACAGCTGAAATAATATTCTGTATCTGCCACCACTGGGTTTCCCCCTTGATTTGAGGGGGAATCAAGTATGTCCTGATTAACTGTGACCCTGATTTCTTTATTCAGCAAGCCCCAGACACAAACCAGCAACACACAACTTACAATTGACAACTGCATCTTGATGAAAGTTGTTATTTCATGTAAACTGTGACCTCCTTGGAATTTTTTCCCCACCTTCTTTAACCATTACCACTAACTAAAACTTCATTGTTTCATAGAGCTGATATGAACAAGCAGTTAATAAGACAGATGTCTATAGCTTCAGCCACTCCATGGAAACTAAGATACCACTTTGAAAGTGATGACATAATTCACAAGGAAACGGTGATTAATCCATCACACAAACTAGGACACTTCAGACTATGAGTAAAAATGCACATTATTCATTTGATCCAATTATTGTTCCAGGTATCATTCTACTGCAGAGAATTCTTTTTTTTTTTTTTTTTTTTTTAATTTTGAATTTAATCTTTGTAGGAAGAAAAAAAAGAGGAAAATATAGGGAAAAAAAAAACAAATCAGAGGCGCAGATAGACTTTGGTTTTGGTTACTACTGGGCTATGAAATGCTGCTGTGGCAGAGGTTTCTGCCCCCAAAGATGTCTTGTGCCACAGTGAAGTCCCTTCCTTACTCCTTGAAGCATCCCTTCGGCAGAGCCTCTGCAGGGGAGGGCACCTGCCTTGCTCATTGTAGCCTCCATATGAAAATTACTATTATTTTATCTTCAGCATCATTATCTTTTATCTACAACTGATTCAGTGGAAAGAAATGGTTTGGGTCCAAACAATCCTTACAGTGACACTAGATCAGTGATCTAAATCCTTTTCACCTCAAGAGCTGAGGTCTGTGGGTGCAAGGATCTCACTTCTCACTGGCCAAGAAGCAGCCAGCCATTCCTAACCCTGAGGGCATGGAAGCTTCAAAGGTGGTAAATTAAGCACAGGTTAGTTTGAGAGCTGTAATCAAATGCAAGCAGGTGGCAATTGAGTTTGGATATCTAGGCTGACAACGCCTCAGGAATGTGCAATGCTATATATACAGCACATATATAGATGCAGATAAAATGAGAGCTGCATGTTAAGCACTTAGAGATTTGTTTTAGCCCTCACATTATAGGGTGGGTGTGCATTATACAGGAGTGTTACTCTTCATTGCCATGACTTCACGAACTCTGCAGTGAGACAGACTTACATCCTAAACTTTGATACACCCCAACATACTCCAGCAAAATGGAAATACAAGGTTACTCAGACTCCCTTTGTCATCTGGGCTCTTCTACCAGGGTTATACTTTTCTATGAGACATTTAAAAGAGGCTCTTGAAAAAAGTAAACTGGAGGTCTGAACTGATCACTGTACCACTTTGGAACAATAAATCCTGTACTTACTTCAAGGCTGGAAATGGTATCTCAGGCACAATCAAGAGTAAAGTATTAAAACTGAAAGAAATCTTTCAATGCAGACATTGCCCCAGCTTTTACTAAGCATCCAGATGAAGATGGTTCATTGTTAGCACATATGCATTTTTAAACATACTAGCTTCTTAAGTTTCACAAAAAACAGATTTGGAGTTTTGTTCACATCAAAAGAATTATAACAAAGAAACAGGAGACTGAATTTATGATTAAGAGAAGCAGACACATTCATTTTCTTTTCCAAAGCAAAGAACCATAGGAAAACCAGACTACGGCTGCTAAAGGCATTCAGCAGTGATGAAGAGTTTAGATTAGCATGCAAACAATAAAATGTTTGACTACATAAAAGATAACCTGAGTACCAGGACTATATTTTATGCAAAAACTAGTTATAAAACTGCTGCATAAACGATCCCCATAGGGATAATTTAGGGAAAAATAATCTGAGATATTTACGTACCTGACAAACACTCCAGATTCTGGGAGATTTTTCTGCTGTTTATATGCCAATCGTCTAAGCCTACAATGCTTGGCCATGATATCCGAAGTCAGGCTGACCATAAGTGCCAACCTTGATGCTGGGAGCAGCCTGGCTACATGAGAAGGGCTAATCAGCCCAGGTGGAACATCATGCTAAAGCAGCCTTCCAGCACTGTGGCTAGTGTGCTCACACAGCTCAGGTGCTACTGCAGCCTACCACAGAGACACATCCAAGGGTGATAAAGCTAAGCTGGGCTCCAGACCATCAGCATTAACACTTCATCTGAGCAATGCTCCCTAAGCCCATTGGAAAATGGTTGGAGCCCAAAGGATGCATCCTCCTCACCTTTGCTTTTTGTGCCCCGCACCTCTCTAAAAATTATTGCTCCCACCTTATCAGCCTCCACACTTTTGCATATTTCCCCAGTGAAATACCATGTCCTACCTTGTTCCTGCATCCTGGGTCCAGAGCTCCTGCCAGCACAAAGGAATACACAGAAGAGCTGGAAGCTCCTTTTTCATATTAGAAGCAGAGCATTGTACATTGATCCTGTGCCTATGTACCAGAGCATTGTATATTGATCCTGTGCCTATTTATTCCATTTTCTTACCTGGCAGTGCTGGCAATACACTTCTCTTGCATTTTGGGCAGCAGCTCTAACACTGAATAATCAGCAAAAGAGACACATTTTAAGAGCTTATGAGCCACATGCATTTTGCAAGCTGGAGTTTGGCCATTGTCATCATAAAATGAAAATAGACCAGATGTAGAGAAGGTCTGCAAAAATCATTTTGGAGAGAGTTTTTTTTTTTCTTCAAGGGAGATTAGAGAAGCTTAGATTGTTTAGTCTAGCAAAATGAAGTGAAACAGCTAAGGAGAAAGGTAAAGAAGGATGTGTTTGCTCTCTATTAAATATTAATTAATACTCTATTAATTATTAATAAAGAACTATTGAAGATAAAAGGTAATGGTGTCACAATACAAATGGATAAAGGTTGTTCGTGAACATATTTAGGCTAGGAATGCAAATAAAGTTCCTAGTCATTAATTGGGTTTGGAATCAGCCTTCCAATGGGAAAAGTAGAAGGAAAAGACCTCAAACACTTCTAAGATGATGCCTCTGTCAAGAGACTGTATGTTCCTGAACTCCATGTGCCAAGAGAGGGTTCAAGCCCTCTAGCCCAAATCTGTTCTTTCATCTCACTTCTGAAAGAAGATGCTAAAACCTAGTTTCCAATGTCCTTTCCTAAATCTTAGGCAAGGAGAAAATCAGTATTTTCTAAGTACAGGGGGAAAACCCTCATATCAGAGGGTTGTGTTAAGTGCTATTTGTACTTTACATGATGAAATCCACTTACACTCTGAGGTGGAATGAAACTGCTATGTGGTCATCTGCCTTGCTGTCAGATGTTTATGGCACTCCACAGCTACCACCCTGGCCTGTCTTTAAACTAAAACATTCTGAAGTTCATCTTCAGTACCTATAACTGTACAGCTCTCCTAAGATCCACCTCAAGCACATGGATCCATCACCAGAAGCATAAAGACATGATTACAGCAGCAGTGGGGGATGCTCCAAATGAAGATTTCAAGGCAAAATCATTTAAATCTCAGTTGTAGTACTACACTGACAAGTTTGCCTATTGAAAGATTTAGGCCAGTGTTCTCTCATGAACAACTGATCTCTTTAATACAGAGGTGGCATTGGATATTTACACAAAAAACACTCATTACAAAAAGTTATCTCCTGATATGAGTCATCCAGCAAGAAGCAAGGCTTTATTGTGAATGGTGGGTCAAATGCACTGGGGAAAATCATCACATCAAAATATAAGCTTTTACTTCAGTGCTTTGTTGGCACAGCATTTAAATTCTATGTGAAAAGCAAAAGAAAGAGTAGAAAAGTCAAAGACATTTGAAATAGAAGGGGAAGTATACCAGAAGGATCAAAAAAAAAAAAAAAAAAAAAGAGATCAATAAGAAAAGTCAAGTTTGCACCAATAATTTTAAAAAAGAGTGTTAAGAAAATAAATGTGTATAGACACATGGGAAATGGACTGTGGTAGTTTAAGGAATGTAAGGAAACTTTAAAGACTGAATCTTGGACTTAAGCCCATTTAGAAAAAATATTTCTGTCTAATACCCGTTTCATAAACCTCTTAGAAGTTTTAGTACAGTTCTTAGTGAGAAAAGGATTCACAGAATGAGCCAATATGTAGCATTTATATAACAGCATTTTCAAAAGGCTCCTATAGTCAGAGAGACCCTTGCAATCATGGCTACTCCATGCCCAGCAAGGGGCTCTTTCAAAGCAGAGTTGAGGTGAACCATTTCACAGTCAAGAATAATTTGCTCACATCCTCCTGCCCCTTCTGTTGCATTTGCTTTCCTCTCCAGCAAGTGACTACAGGTCATACATAAAACTGAAATGTAATAAACCAAATCCCAGCTACCCACATAAATCCCTTGGTCTTCTATTGCTACGATTTAAATTCCATGACTTACTATGTCTTAAACCCCACTTTCAAGGCACTCATGTAGCCAAAAGGATTTCCACCTTCCCCCCCACCCATTACAATAGGTTATTCCATATTTTCTTTGTTCTATAGGCATGAAAAATAGTTACAGAGGGTCACCAGCCAGGATTAGCATGATATTAGTCTTGTCTATGGAAATAGATGTGTCATTCTCTCCATCTCCTGGCACTGTGCCTGGTGACCAGCAACAGCTGTGATTGGAAGTTTTATGGGATAACCAATGAACACAACTAGGTAAGAAAAACAAATTGAAAAAAAATAACCCAAGAAACCAAAACCTCAAAATGCACAAACAATTCAATTTTCACCATTTTCAGGAGGTTTTTTTTTGTTTGTTTGTTTACATTTATTATGTGTATAGGTCCTATAGGAGTATTACCTACTATAAATACGGAAAAACGAGCCCCTGCTTCTAAACCAGCATTTATGTACTGGGATTTCTGACAAAAAATATGATGGGCATACAAAATGAATACAGAAAATTGCTAAACTCTGCTTACAAACCTGTTCCCTACAGAAACCACAGATGGGTATTGAGATGGGCAGATTCAGTGGGTAGGACAGGAATCCAGACTGTCTAGTGAAGTGTATTAGAATAAATGCCTTAACCCTATCAATACTTCCCTCTGTTGAAGTCTGATTTCTGCCTGCACAGGAGTTTTCTTACCTTCTGAAGAAAAGTGGTGTGGTGACAGCCACTATCAGGAAGTGTGCAACTGGTGCTGGAACCATTGATTGATTTTGTTTATTCATTTTAATTATCATCCTTCAGATGCCTGATGGTGATTTACTGTCAAGGTACTCAGAAATTAATAAAATTATCATATCCTACCCTCACTAACATAGTTACCATCACTGGGAAAGAACTGAGAAATTAAAGAGAAAAGGGGAAAAGAAAGATAAAGGGAGCAGACCCAGATTTTCTGAGGAGTTGAGCCCCTTGCAATGCTGTGTGTGACAGATCAGGAGCAGAGGCAGGACAGCAGATCAGCATCTATCCAAAACTGAAAAGGACAATTTAGTTACCTGCCAGATATTTCTGACAGCTTACAGAAGAAACATTCCTCTCTGTTATTGACAAACAGTAAGATAAACTGCAATACTGTATCCAGAAGCGTTTCCAGTCAGGAATGCATGCAATTGCAAACCGGCTACTGTTTGTTTTTACATGACTAAAATACCAAAGTAATCTCAGAACTCCTCTAGAAAATGGGATTTATAATGAAAAATATTTGCTGAAAAAGCAAAAGTGAGAGTACAGTTTGCCTTCCCATTTGTCTTTTATGGTGCTTGACAAATTGACACACAATTGTTAATTATGGGCACTGAGTGCCACATGATTATGAATAAAATATTCCAGATGATCAGAGCTTAAGTCTGATAGAATTTGAAGGAAATTAAGTAGCATTCTTACAGGTACTGAAGCCTACAAATTTCAAATCATGACATAATTAAATTTCTCAAGCAGATATTCAAAATGTTCTTAATTTTTAGTTAGTGTTTAACCATATCGCAACCTGAGCGTGCTCTCTGGAGAAATGTTTTTAATGCAGGCTTTAACAGCCACCATGTGAAACAATCAGCAGATTGCTGAAAATTATGCAGAAGAATATAATCTTGGACATGTTTTTGTGCACGGTGTTTTCTGAATTTTTCTCTAAAGGAGAAAAGAGACAAGTCAGTTTTCCTTTAGAGGGGTCAAAAAAATGTGAAAATACCTAACAGACTTGGGATGAGACTACTGCAAAACATAGTAGCCAGAAGTGGAGAGGAAAACATTGACAATGTTTTCTCCTTACTAAAACCTGTGAGAATGTGTCCCTGACTTCCTCTTCCTCACTAGAGCTGGAATGGACTTGTGCCTTTTCCCTGGACAGGTCCAGTCCCTGTGCTGGCACCATTTGCTCTCAGGCAAGATCAGGACAGAGAGGGTCACCTACAGGCCTAGAGCCTAGTGAGGAGGGAGCTCACCGGCACCACATTTTGCATCTCTACCTCCTCTGCAGTCTGCTCTATGTGTAAGGAGTAGCACAGATTTCAAAGAGAGATCATACCCATTATATACACAAAACCACATTTTTTTCACAGGTTGGGAACAAGCTTCAGAAGACAAACACTGTGGCATCACTGGGGGAGTGTTATAGGTAAGCATGTCAAAAAGGAAAACAGTGATTGAACCCCAAGATATATTAAAAAAATATATATATTGTAACCTTAAAGGAAAAGTGTCTTCTGAAGTGAAAATCCAAAATTCAACAAAAAAGAAATGTAATCTTGTCAGTGATTTATTCCCTACACATGACATCTTGCTTGTGTCAAGTAATAGGAATACACAGTGTTTTCATGTGTTAATTGTAAACTAAATATTTTATGAATCTGTGTGATTTTCTTATCTCTGGAAGGTCCCAGTTGTTCCTTCAGCTTTGGAATGCCAGTCCGAACATATCAGTTCAAAGGGTGAGCCAGATCTTACAGTACAGACATAACAGCATCACGGAACATCTACGGCTTGGAAAGCCACTTGGCATTCACATTTTTTTTTATTTTCTTATTCAAGAACAGGGATAACAATACCTGCCTGATGCAGAAGGGGACTGCATACATTTGTCAGTGACCACTGGACCCTCTAGGTCTAAGAAATACAAGCAAGGATCACCATTCTTTCAGCAAAGTGCACACTGGCTCCCTTGTTTGGTGTTGCTGAGCTCTAAGAAGTGACTCTGCTAACAAAACATTTTTGAAGAGAACAAACACAGATAAGTTCCTCAGAACAATCAAGAGTCTTCTATTCAGCACAGTAGATGTTGCTAGTTCAGGATGAAGATACAATTCAACCATGTTAAGATAAAGTCCTGAACAGAAACAAATATTTCAGTATTCAACTGAAGATTATGCTCCTTGTGGGTCCTGAACTCACTTTACCTTGAGACAGCTGCACAGGATCCTCATCAGGTCCCCCTTACACTGAGAGCTGACAATACAACTGATCAGCTATGGCCCCAGTGGCTGGATCTTGCTGAAGCACAAAGATTGTCAGCGCACACCATCTCAGTGTGTGCTGACAGGCACACACCAGGTCAGGAGATGGTGAGATTGTTAGAATGACTAGAAGTACTTCAAAATAAACCAGAGAAGCACAAAGCTAGCTCTACTCTATACTTTTCTCCTTCCATGGAGGCTTCATCTCCGTCAAAATATTGACAAAGCAATTCACTACTCTGCATCATGCTCTCAGGTGCTCAGCACCTCCAAACACAGGTTTTCAAAAAGATTGGCTTCTCTCTCATTGCATTTTCTCCATTGAAGTGGCATCTTTTAACACAGCAGAGCACCCCATAGTTCCCTCACCACTATTTATAGAGAGGATTTCTGGGTAGCTGAACTTCCTCTTACATATCCTACTGAAACCCCCAGGGGTGTACTCAGGGCTTGGGCTAGAATCCAGACCTTTCTGGGCGATGCCTCCTGCTGTGACCCCTGGGCATATTTGAAAACAAGGGAATAATCAGGTATCCCCCTCATCAAAGCCAATGAATCACTGCCATCTATTCCAGTGGAGGTAAGATATGGAAGGCAAATAATTTTAACAGCTATCTGCAACCAGCTTTGACATACAGTGTAAAACACTGGCTATATTATAGTCTATGCTGCTTAGTTTCTGTAACATGCTACTAACTATTTCCTTGAGGAAATAGTTAATGTTTAGGAGAATCAGAAGGAGAATGCACAGAATGGATACAAGCTAGGGAAGAAGGGGGAAGGAGCCTGTCAGGGGGGCTTGGCATAAAAAGGGGAGAAGGATGAAGGAAAAAGAGAAAATGAATGAAAAGTGGGTGAAAATATTACTGAAGATCAGAACATGTGGTTTGGTCAACAATAAAAATGATACAATGTTAATATTTTTGGGTGTTTTTGGTTTTTTTTTTTTTTTTTTTTTTTCCCTGCTGTTTGCAAACTTGAATTACTGAAATAAATAGGCTTGTGAAAACACTGGTTCATCTTGCAGCCAGCTTAGCTCACTGTATGGCTCACCCATCCAGGATGACAAAGGCAAGTGTTAATGACTAGTTTGCAAAATACAGTGTCAACTTGTGAGCATGGGTTCAGAGGGCACCAGGCTCAAGAATGACATGGACATTACATGAACAGCTGTCCAATGGGCAATTCCACTCTGTCCTGTATGAAGAAGAATTTAATTCTTGTACATTTAATCCATTAAATTAACTTTTTTGGAGTCAGATTTTCTAATCTTCAGATATTTTTAAAGGCATCTACTCAGCTGAAGGAATTCTCAGCATGAAATACAAATATTTATAAACAGAAGTCATGCTGTCTCCATGTTGTAGTTCATTTTTCACTGTAATTTTTACAAACTGTGAGATTCATTTTATCTATTTGTAGCAAACTCAGAGAATTTTTTTTCTGCAGCCAGTTCAACATAGCTCCATTTTCTCTCATCCTACAGGGCTGGATTAAAACAAAATCCATCACTCCTCCACCTGCTGCAAGAGTAAAGAAAAAAGTTCTCAAAAAATCCATAAATCCTCAGCCCACTTCCAAGGAGAGAGTTCTGTGATTCTTGTTCAATATGAGTGATCTCTTGATTTGGAGTTTTCAGATCCCTTCTTCCCACAGCTATTAGTGTGAGCTTCTCAGTGCTAGCCTGCACAGCAGACCCTCAGTGTGTGAAGCCAAGGAGAAGCCTCCCTTTTAGCCAAGCCCTCCTAGTCTGTCATGTAGATATGAGAGAAATAATTGTTCTGTGTGCAGAGGAAATTCAGCAAATTGAAAGTGAAATCTGTTTTCTCCTGTTGCAGCCCAGGCTACCTCCAATGAACATCCATCACCATGGGATCCGCGCACTTTTTGGTCTGTCATGGGAAATGGCATTTATGAAAGACACTGTGGCTTTCTACCATGAAAATGTCTACAGCACTACATACAGTAGAATTATGACTTCTATAAAGAAGGGGAAAAAAATAACCCAGACAGGATATGAGGAACATCTGTTTATATGAACACCCTTAGGATCAGCAGTCTGAGCATGAGAACCGTCAATATATAGCAGACAAAAAGCACTCAGCGCGCACACGAAGAAATAAGACTTGAAAGGTAACACTTTAAAATAAATTGTTTCTTCTTAGATCTAAATTAAACCCAGATGATCACTTTAAGTTAATACAGCAACATCATAGAAAAGTGATTTGTCCTTTAATTGCCACAATGTTATCGTTTACAAAAAGCACAGATGATTGGCAAATCCGATTTTGTGTACATCCTGAACAAGTCAATTAGCACCAACACTATCTCTGCAATCACTCTCTAGCCAATCGCTTCCCATCACTTTTTTTTTCCATAGAAATCATCTGTACTCATAGTTCGTAATGAAGCAGGTAACTAGTTTTGCATTTCAGTAATTCAGTTCCTTCAGCTAGAAAAGTATACACATTTCAGTTCACCCAATCTTCTGCTGATTTACTTCCATGCATATCAAAATATAAATTTTACTAAACCATATTTATTGGTAGGAGAATAGGCACTTAATATGCACACCACATTTAGACATGAGTGAAAGTTATAACACTGCTTACAGACAGTAGCAATAAAGCCCTCTTGTTTTTAACTTTAACCTCCTGTAAAGCTGTGATCATATCTGCTAACTAAGATGGCTAAATCCCTAATAGAAATTGTCAAAATAACTAACTTTCTTCACATATTTATGTAAAGTGGGGAAATAAACTTATTTTGACTATTTTTTTTAAATTTTGCTGATTTCTTTCCAGTCTGGTTCCTGTTCCCCAGATCTTTGAAAAATAATTCTGTGACTGGAATTCTAAAATGATTCAGCAGAAATCTTATAGAAAATACATTTTTATTTTTGCACATTAATTTATCCCAGAGGTCAGTAACTCCTATTCAGCTAGGAAACTGAAACCAGTACCACATACCCAATTAAAAGAGCAAAACCAATATGTTTGAATATCTAGTTGGGTAAGTGATTAAAGTTCATGAGAAATTCAGCAGTCACATTTGTTTATTTATGTTTCCATGTGTCAAACTCGGGAAAACAAACAGCACTGCTGAAATTATGTTCTGTTCACAGATAAATGACAAAGAAATGAGGACAAGCTAATAAATTATTTGTTCACTGCATACAATTGACCCTCTTCTGCCATGTCCTCAAGTAAATATCCCAATGCTTTCAGTCCACAGAACAGCTGTTGCATTGCCTCCTGGCTGTGTGCAGGAAGTTTGTTTAAATAAGGAGCAAGAACTAAGGATGAATTTCAAAACAAGTGGAAAAAAAGTTACTACCCTACTCTTTAAAGAATTCTGGACTCATTTTATTGAACTAAAATACATCACTTTTTCTTTGCATGGTGAATCTTCAATTTATGAAGTGCCCCATTTAGCATTATTATGAAAACAGACTTCATGGCTTTTAATTGGTTTCCTTATCAGTCCCAGAAAAACAGTTTTTAATAAACTAGGAGTGGACTAACTCATTCTGCTAATTTCAAATCCATGCTCTGCAGAGTAGAACTCAGATATAATGTGGCTTCTTTCAGCTTAGGCAGGAATAGGGGATAGAGAAGAGCGGTACAAAAAATAAAAAGATACTAAAAGAAAAGGATTCTTACCAAAAACACAAACTCCTGCAAAGCAGATAAAACTGTACCACCTTGTTCATCCAGAAAAAACCTTTCAGAGATATTTGGAACTGTGGCTAGGGGATTCCTAGGGGATGCAAGACCACAGGCAGAGCTGGGGATTTGTGGACAGCTCTTCAGCTCTGGTGAGGTGCGTGTGGGGAAGCAGCTTGAACCTGACTGAAAGAGACCAGCAGAGACAGAAGAAATGTTTGGGTTAGTTCAGTCCCTGCTATCATGTGCCTTGCACCGGCAAGGCAATGCCTCTGCCCTGGAAATGTGCTGGAGAGGGAACTGCAACCATTCAGGCAGACTGGAACAACATCAGGCAGGGATGGTGGTTTGCTCCTTGCAATTGTGTCACATTTACTTTGTGTCCTGCCCAGGCTGCTGTGCCAGTAAGGAGGGAAATGCAGCTCTTTGTTGTTTTTCCTCCCCAGACACAAGTAATTTCTGGAGAACAGGACCTCTGCACTCACTATACTAGATCATGTGTCTTCAGTTACACACCTGCTCTCAGCATTTTGTGGAGAACCACTGACTAAAACCAGAAGAATTCCAGGCTTTGCTGAGTCTTACCTTGTGTAATTCAAGCCGGTCAGCAGGATCCGTGTCTGCGTTCACATCCAGTCCCTATGCAATCAGCTGCAGAATGGCCAAGTCCTGCTTTGAATGTCTCAGTGAATGATGTATTTATTATCTGTGCCCAAGCTCACAGGGTTTTGTCTGGGAGAGATGACAGTAGGGAGCAAAGATTGCTGAGCATGGTTTTTAAAAGCCCCTACCACAACTGTAGCACAGTGGCATGGTCCTGGCTCCAAGCATGCAGTGACCACCCTGGATAGGTCTGGCGTGCCAGAACTGCAATCCTGCAAACCTGACCCTTTATCGTGTACCCCCTGTGCTGCCCAGGCATGACAATAAATGGCTTTTTCTGATGCAATTATCCATCTCCCTTTTATTAATTAAAAAAAAATCATCAAAATGTAACAGACTTCTAAATACACAGGAAAGGTCCCATTCTGTCAGCCCTTGCACCTCAGGGTTTTAATTTACCTCCCTGGGACTATATGGATCTTGTTAACACAGTTTGGGCCCCCTGTTAACTTAGTTACAGTTTTACAGATTGATTTCAACTCTGTTTTTAAAGTATGGAATAGAGGTTCCAGCCTATCCTTACCAAGGTACTAAACCAGTTTAAGACCTGATCATTGGATAAATCTGTGATGCTGCTATCTATTCCAGTAGACAAAAGCCCATGGTTATTAATAATAAGTTTCTGGGCTATATACTTTTTAACATAATTGGTTGGTTCATGAGCATGGACTCAAAAGATAAAGACTTTTTGCAATCCAGCAGTCTCCTGGGTTTTGCGGTGGAGGCTTTTTTTTTTTTTTTTTTTTTTTTTTGGTTTGGTTTAAATCATGCTTGGCTTTTTATGTTTATATTTGTTACCTCTAGCTTGAAAAATGGCCCTCAGCTAAGGACTCCTGCCACCTTTATTCAGAGTGCCTGAACTGGGTTCACTTTTTTGCGAGAGCTAGATTCCTCTGAAAAGTCACCTTTATTGTCCTTATGGCAGACCTCAAAAGAGAGATGTAGACAGAAGGAGAAGAGATGTGGAAAACTGTTTGTTTCTTCTCAGAAGATACCTACATCAGATTCCTACTCCATTCCTCTAGACTAACTAGAGGCTACAGGGTAATGCAATAGGGATACCCTTAGGAGAGACTGCCCCACCAGTGGCACTGAGGAGATTCCCACAGCAGTGGTGTCTGAGCTACAGCCGGACAGACACACCATGCCAAGTCCTGCTGGGACTCCAGCTAGCAAAGAACAGGTGATGTACTGGTGTAATTTAAAAGATACTTTTGGGCTCAGTTCCAGAAGACACAAATTAATTTCCCCAGAGCAACTCAAAACAGAGACAGCATATCAGTTCCCAAACAGAACTAAGAGCTTTACCCACTCTTTCCACTTTTTCATGTTAACAAAATATCAAACCCAATCAAAATATCAAAAGCAGTACAACAAACACACATTTTACCAAAAGCAGCATAGCAAATGAATTACATCATCCAGTCATCAAAATGTGTGCATGCGTAAGCCAACCATATACACTTGTTTTTGCTAGCTTGCTAAATGAAATGGCATAGGCCAAGTCTAGCGGAATGAATTCTTTCCTTACATGTAAAGCTGTCAGAATTTAAGAAAAATAATCCCACATGATGACATCTGACTCTTCTATTTGAAATAATACATTACAAAGAATTTATCAGACTTCATCCTGGATTTGGTTTATGTTTCATTTTCCTTCCTTTTTTTTTTTTTTTTTTCTCTCTTTCTTTAAGACTTAGGACAAAGCCAAATGCTGCTGAGTCTTAGGTTTAAAAAATGAAAATGTCAGGGTTGAGAGTGAAGCCCACATCTATTGCAAAGTTGCAGAACTGTAGGGCAGGAAAAAAAATGTAAAAAAGCAATGTAGAAATTGCATATTGAAGCAGAAACACCAAGCATCTCCCTAAAACACTGTGCCACCAAAACAGTCTCTTTGTTTATAAAGCAGAAAGCCCTGCCTTGACTACATATGAATTTCATTACAATCCATTTATGTTATCAGCTGAAATTGCATCAGCCCTGCAGAATGCATAGCTCAGGGATTAGGAATGGGTTTAATTGTGTTTCTTATAGGACAGATACTCTGGCAAGAATTAATGAGAAAATTTATTTGGTGTCCTCTACCTAGTTTTCACTGACATGTATCATAGAAACAGGTCATGGATAAAGAACTGAACAACCAGGAGATCTGGTTATCACTGCATGTGAGAAGGAATTTCCCTGAACAAGATTTTCACATGTTGCTGAGCAATAATGGAAAACATGTACTGCATCAGCCACACTGGACTAAAGCATGCAAATGACAAACTCTGCATTACTGGGATTTCTGTGCTTCAGTAAAAAACTCCCTGTCAGCATCATGAAAAGATGGTTCATCCAAGGCACAGGCCTTAAAATCAGATGACATCCATGATCCCACCCACCACTGCAAACATCCTCTCCCCTAAGTCACCAACAAATGTTACTAGTGTCACAGCAGATTAAATTGAGCTTAAATGTCACAGGCAACATTTCTCATGCTGCTGTATCCCTCTGCTCCAACTGATTTTTTTTTCCACTTGCTCACTCTAAAAGATATTAGAGCACAAGCTTTATTGCAGCTCCCTAGAAACTGCAGTTGAAGTACCAAGGTTAATTCAAAGTTTTCAGACTTCTTTGAAAAACAATGCCTGGCAGATGTCACAAAGAATTTCTAAACTCTGTTTTTCTCTATGACTAATCCACTGTCTTATTCATATGTCTCAAGTTTCTACCTTAGTAAGAATCCTCATGTTTAGCAGGTGCGTCACATATATGCAGAACATAAAATAATTCCTATGTCACTGTAAACAAAAACAAGTATTAACCTTGAGGTCATATTCATGATCTTTTGTTGTTCCCTAAGAGAGGCAGCTTTTTCCTGTTAGAGGAGGATCATGATTTCAGCTGGCGTGGTGGGTAAAGCTCAGCCCTGTGCATCTTGAAGCCAAATGACTTAAAGTCATTTGCAGAGCTCCCACTTCAATGTGGGCAGGCTTGTGCATCCCCCCAAAGCACCATGCTGCTCATCCGAAAATGCCCCAAATGGGCCTCGGGAAAGGCCATGTGACAGATTTTAATGAGGTAAGTGACTTGGAAAGCAGATTTGGAGCTAAATTACAGCTACTGGGAAATAGTGCCTATGCTATATTGTGCTTCTTTCCCCCTCCCACCTCCCAGTCTAACATCCTGCAGGAATGAGATCAGTTTTTCCACCTTTGGCAACATTTTTGGTTGATTTTTTTGTTTGCCTTGGGGAGATGAGGTTGTCTGGACTTTGCTTTTTAACTTCCTGCATACAGTTATTCAACTAGCTAAATTCTGTCTTCTTCCAGAATTTGAAAACATTCTGGAAGCAGTTTTTACCAGTGTCATGTTAGTGACTTCAGTATCAAGAGGAAGAAAGGGGATGTGCAGGAAACAATGAGATCTGAGAAGCCGCCAAACCCCAGGAATTGGAAACTTCAAGTATTCAAGGGGTCAAAGAGGAAGGAAAAAAAAAGGAACAATTTCTCAGAGCTTAGAAGCTTACACCTGCAATAGTTGTGGAGCACGTGAGCAAAAGAGTAGAGAAATCCAGTGGCAGCCACAACTGAACTCATAACGGCCTGCTTGAGTACTGCCAGCCCACACCAAAGCCCACGTCACCAAACCTTCCTTTGCTGCTTCTGGTTGCTGAGCTGTCTGGAGGGAAACTTCTTCAGGCTGATTCCCACCACTGCAGTACTGCAGTCAGAGCCCTGCCTGTTGTGTGGATGTACCAAAGGTTTTGCAGATTCCTTCCAATTAACATATCTCAGAGGCACCCCTCACTCCCAGTCCTGCTGTTAAATTCTTATCTAGGCTCTCATCACCTCATGTCTCAATTACTCCAACATCCTTTTCCTGGACACTGACAAACTCATTCATGCCCTGATGGTGTATTGATCCACAATGCTGCTGCAGAGATCACTCCCCAGCCTGGCTTTTTTTTTCACTCATCTTGCTGGCTCCTTTTCCTTTTCATATCAAACCATCAACTGGCCTTCACTTTCAAGGACTCTTCCACCTTACTGCTTATTCTATTCAGCTTCCAAAGGTCAACTCTCACACCTGAACAGTCCACAGTTCCTGCTTCTACTCATCACTTGCCAACTTTGTAGTATCTTGAGACTCTTTGTCACATTTGTGAGAAAGTCTCTGTAAAACACTACTTTGTTGCAGCCCCTCAACCTGTCCCTAGGAACACCTTCTGGCCAAAAAAAAAAATTTGTCAACAGATATGCTTGAGCTGGGCTCTAGTGGCTGTCTGTGATCTCCTTTTGTTAAGGCTAATTTTACAAGACAGAACATGTACAACATCAGAAACTTAGAGAAACACCCCATGAAGTCTCTTCCCAAAGCAACCAGGAACAGATTGAGATATGCTGACCCACAACATTTAATCCAAAAATGGAGCTGTTTCAGATGGTTGCAAACTTTTCTTTGTCTGTTTATGCAGCATCTACCAGCATCTTTTCCTTGTCTATGGCTGACATCCCACAGTAATGCAGCAACCTCCAACAGGTCTCTGATGGGTTGTTACACAAGAAGCTAATACAGGAACTAATCAGCCACGAATGAATGAAGGATAATGTCACAGATGAAAAATGGGCAGGATACAGGAAAAAGGGAATAATGCTTAATTGATAGCTTCCATCTTGGAAAAAAGAAGAATAAATAACTTCCCTTGAGAGTTCCTCTTGTCTTATGACATTTCATAAATATATGACAGAAGAGAAAAGCATGTGTGTGGGGAGGACTGCAAGACAGTGAAAGCTGCAGCTAACTTTTATTTATCAGCTGAGAGTTTTGAGAAAAACTTTAGAGAGACCTAAACTAAGTCAGCACACTAAAAACAGAAATTTCAAGCAACAATTACTGGAGGACACAGTCCGTGCCAACACACATTATGTGGTCAAGCATTAAGTGGGTCAGCTTTCAGACCAAGGAAAGTGATTGTTCCCCTTTATTCAGCCCTCATGAGGGCACATCTGGGATGATGTGTCCAGCTTTGAGGCTCAAAGTGCAAGAAAGATATTGGCAGTGAGTACAGTAGAAATCAACTATGAGAGCAGGAGGTGGAGCACTCCATAAGGAGAGGCTAAAGGAGCTGGGTTAGAGCAAGGGTGAAGCAACACCTTCCTGGAGTCCACAGTGAAAAGAGAAAAGTGAGCAATCACAAGTTGTACTGAGGGAAATTACAGCTGGACACACAAAATTTTCTCTCTAAAGAGAGTGATGCAGCACTAGTATAAGGGCCTAGAAGGGCTGTGGAATCATCACTCTTGGAGAGTTTCAGAATTCATTGGGACATTGAAACTAATTTTGAGACTGTCTCTGCTTTACTACAGCATTGGACGAGACCCACAAGATGTACTTTCTCTCCACACCAGGCCAGATACCTAAATGTAAACCCCCATCATACAGAGTTAAGATGAAAAGATTAAAAAATGCTTTAAATAGGCAAGTCTGAAGCATTCAATTTTGTCTTTTGTGTATCTGACCATGTCTAGTTCTGAGCTCCCCAGAGATATGGACTTGCTGGAATGTGTCCAGAAAAAGCCCAGGAAGATGATGAAGGGAATGGAGCATCTAGCTTGTGAGGAGAGCTGGAACTCTTCAGTCTAGAGAAGAGTAGGCTCAAGGGGATCTTATATCCATATATATAAATATCTGAGGCAGGTAAAGCAAACAGTGCCAGACTCTTCTTAGTGGCACCTAGAAATAGGATAAGAAGCAAAGGGCACAGACTCTTTTTACTATATGGGTGGTTGAACACTGGCATAGGTAGCTCAGAGATGTCACAGATGTCTTCATCCTTGGACATACTCAGAACCTGACTGGACACAACCCTGTTATGAGCAGAGGGGCTGGACTACATGATTCTGTGATTTTGTGACTGCATATTTTGAGACTGTGAAGATTATATGACTACAAGATATTTTGAAATAGGAATATAAAAAACCTTTGCAATGAAACCTAATGGGAAATTTCTTAATTCATTTCTGACTTCCTTCACCCTTTCTCTCAGCTATTTTTACAGCCAGTTTAGATCTCAAGGACACTCAAATTATGTGTCAGTTCCTGTGTTTCTACAAAAGTCCTTCGTTTTCCCCTCTCCAGATAGTTGTGTGAAGTTCAGTCTGGGCAGGCAGACATCTGTGATCCTGAAAAATTTCCCACCAGCAGGATTCCCAAAGATGTGGACAACATAATAACAGAAAACCTTTCATGGCTCATTCACAATCATGCAGCTTTCTGCCTCCCCCTTTCCTGTCACAGCAACCTCTCACATGGAAAAACAGCATTCAAAGAATATAAGTTCAAATAAATATACCATTGCAGATTCAAGGTCAGAACAGTGCTCTCTGCCACCTCTCCATCCTCTCCTATGTTCTTCATTTGCCAGGAAAAAAAACATGGCAAGATTAAACATGTCTGAGCTAGTAGATTATGATAGGAAATGCTGTCTTATCTTCTGCTTTTCAGCAACACACATTACAAATTGTCTGGCAGCTATTCACTCATTCACTCTCTCTGTAAATAGCTATTCAGTGAAACTTGATGAAGCTGTACAAGTCACCAAAGTCTTACTGAGATTTTCCGCACACAAGAGCCCAGCTGGAAAATCGGAAAGTCTCAAGGGCAAATTGCACGCAGGCAAGGAGAGGCTGGTGGGCCCTCCGAAAGATCTGTTGAGTTTTGGCCAAGTAAAGTTCACCTGCTTGCTTGGTGCATGTGTTTTCATTATTACTATGTTGCCTCAGGTGACTGGTGAATCTGCACTGCTGACACAGAAACCAGCTCTGCATCTCCTGCACCGCTGTGCGGCAGAACAGGTCAGGACCGCGCCAAGGGAGGGAAGTGCAGCTCCTCTCTTAAAACCCTGGCTCTGATCCAGTCCTGCAAAAGCTCCTTGACCATCGCTGGGAATGCTGACACCCCTGAGACTGACAGAAAAAAACTCTGCATTTTGCTGGCTTTCATACAGAGGAGTAATTTGTCCCAAAGCCCAGAACGTGGAGCAATCTCTGGTGTATTTGGTTCGATTAGAGAATGTGTTAATTATGGTAATAATGCAACTAATATGGTTTAGAGAAGCAAGTCTCAAATAGTGCTTATGATTTCCTGCTTTTCCTTTGCATGCTGCCCAAACAGAGGGTTGATTAGAAATCAGCATAAATGTAGGTATTTAGATATTTAATTTTTGTTAAGTGACCATTTACATTTCACATCTCTGAGGTTTTTTCTCTTTTGTGCAGATAAGCTTTTTGTACATGGAAAAGTGGATAAGATAATCTGACACCTGCAATTTTCTGTTTTTACTGAAGCTTTTCAGGCTGCACCATAGTTATATATATTTTCTAATTATTAAATCAAAATGTGAGAAAAGACCTCTTATGATAGGGTGGAAAAAACCAGGATGCCTAAAATTATCTGTCACTTTTTAAAATAATAGAGTTGTTCCCTCTTTCTTAAATCACTGTTCTGTGCTGCTGACCCAAAAGTGACATCTACTGTCTTTTCTGCCTGTGAATCTCACCTTCAAGAAACAATTTTTTTGTCAAGTTTTTTCTCACTTTTCCACTCTCATCTGCTTTTCTATGTAGCTAGAGGAAGAGGCGGAAAACAGTCATTATACTTACAGCAGGGAGAAAGAAATTGTGTGTGTATTCACTGCCAGCAAACACAAAGCCCCATTGTAGACAGAACAGGGCCACGAAAAGATCTCATTCTAGAAAATGAGGCATTGTCATCATGAACCCTTGCATTTCCCTGTGAGGCTGGGACTTGGAAAACATGCAATTGACTCTATGTGTACTGGTGGTTGAAAGGGTAGGAATTGGCAAAGAAAAACTACAGGAATTTAGAATTAATGTCCAGGCAGTACAAGGGTGTAAAAAGATGGTAACAATGAGGAAAAGAGCAATCCAGACTCTCAGGAAAGGATAACTCCCCCAGCAGAACAATATATTTCTTAAGCACCAATATCCATTGGCTTCCTCCTTTTTAACCTATAAATCTTGCCAACCACCCTGACCCACTGAGACCTTTTGATGGAAATACAGTAATTTAATTTCAATGTAATCCATTCTTTAATGATAGAGCATACAGGAAAAGCTTACATGGGCTTGCCTGTACATACAAATAGTAGATCAGAGGAATAAACCAATTAATTTCTCTCTGACCAGTTCAAGGAGATAAATGTTTATTTAATCCAAATTAAAATGTTTCTTATTTATTACTTCTTCTAGCCCAAACCCTGGTATATGATTAGAGCTGGGCAAAAAGCAATATTCATGTCCCACAAAACTCCTCTCCTAGCGAGCTCCACTAACTCCTCTTTGCACATTATGCTAATTAGAAGAGAACCAGAGGAATCTGCATTGGGGTGAAGTTACTGATTTCAACTGTTCAAGATTTTTGCAAGGAACCTTTTGTTGAAGTCTGCAACCTGCCAGCTGCCATCAGGTGAGTGGTGTGCACTTGAGTGCAAATGAGTCGCAGTTCCCAGGACAAACACTCATGGGTTGTGACCAGAAATTCCACCCTGGATTAGATAGATCTTTCCACAATGGAAAGCAGCTGGTATGTTTTCCCACTTCTTTTTCCTTTCCTCTGAGGAAAACATCTGTTTCTAACGAATTGAGAGGTGAATGAAGCTCCCAGCTGGCTAGGAGGACTGGGCAGCTGCCATTATGTCAGGCAGTGAGAGATTGTTCCCCTCACTGGGCAGTGCTGAATGGGAATGCAGAAGCAGACAAAGTCCTTCTGGAACATCACAGATACACGTCAAAACTGATGGCAGAGAGGATTTTCTCTGATGAGGAACTTATTCCTCACAATGAGCAGCTCTAAAAGTCATCTCTAAATGCTAAGAGATAAAACTTTGCTGTTGGGAGTTACAGTCTCTTTACCTTGCATGAATACTAAATTTGTTCTTCTTCCAGGAAAAAGAAAAAATAAAAAAAAAAACTCACCATATCAGCAATTAAGCATTGTGTTGGGAATCTGTGCTATACATTCCAGGAATTTTAGAACTGGTGTGAATGGCAGGCAAGGAACAAGAGAGATAATGATTGTAAAGGCAGAACATTGTTTAAAAAAATAAATTAATACATAGCATATCTCAATGCAAAAAGGCTTAGCCAATGCTTCACATGGAAACCCCCAGTTGAAGGTGAAATGCAAAGAAATATCTTTTAGTCATTTCGGGCAGCCGTTGACAGGTAAGATTTCCTGTAAAATGGATGACAACACTGACCTTTAAAAAATTATCACCAGATAGCAGAACAGAGCTTTCCTCTGTTTATCCTTGGGGGACTGGGAGCTGCACACAGACAGGATGCCAAAACAAGACAAAAAATGGTTGGTATTTTTCAGTATGCTGGAGAGCTACATGCATCCTGAGACAATCAAATTTGAAATAAAGCTTTAGGAACACAGAAAGAACATGCTTATGAAATGTCCTGATTTTTACAAGCAGCAGCACTTTGGGCAGAACCCTGCCCACAGAAAGAGCTCCATTAATTCCTGTTAATGGAGTTGCCTCTCTCCAAAGGTGATTTTCAGGCAGACTGCAAAAATAAAAAGGAGAATTGTCCCCTAACACCAGGAACCTTTGCTGACTGCACACAAAGAAGCCAGGAGAGAAGTGTCCTAAAATTATACCCTGTGGCAACCTCTTTTAACAACAGGCAGGCAGGCATATGGATTTCAGGAGAATTCTGTTAATTACTCATACAGACTCTATGGATGAATTAACAATTTCCTGTTACACTCTCTGTAGCTCCAGCAATCCTCATGTCCTTTAAAACTCAGACTCTGAAGCAACATCAGCCAAGCACCCCCTACCAGCAGGGAACAGTGAAGTCTCAGCTCAGATGGGGAGGGCACAAACAACTTCCATCTTCTGACACCTGGCTACCCGACTACTGAAAGGAAAGGAATTCTTAAAAGCATTCTTATTTAACTATCTTGCCCCTTTTCTTCGCAAAGTACATAGAGTGTACTTCTAAAGAGTAAGAACGCCCTTTCATTTTTTATTCTGTTTGATGAGAGGCTTGTCTAAACCTGCCCTTTACAGAAGCATGGCAGAAACTAGTTGCTGCATGCACTGCTACCAGTGACCCCTTGTGGAAGCAGATTATCTTCTCCTGGTTCATAAATCTACCTGTCAACCCTACCTGGAGAGCAGACAACTCATCAGTATGGATTACCAAAACCACTTGCTGTAGAAATAAAGCTACAGCAAGATAGATTAAAAAATAAAACAAAGATTCCCCTTGGGATGTGACAACTCCTTAACCTCAGCCTCAGAAAAAAAATACAACCTTGAAATGGAGAACAGTAGAACCAGATGCTTGGAAGAGAAACATAGAAAAATGGCAAAGGAGGTTCAGCAATGATGCTTGATCCAATCTGGTTCAGAGCACAGGTTTACTTTATGGCTCATATTTATCACAGCCAACAAAGATGAAACGGTTCATTCCAAGGTTGCATCTATATTTCAAATTACAAATCCCTATGGTTAGGGGATTTAAAATTCCACCATAAAATCTTGGTCAATGTGATCACAGGCCAAGGGCACTTTTCTTCCTTTAATATAATAATGAAATATTTTGCTTATGACATTGGTGACTTATAAGTGGATTTAAAATAAGGACCTCAGAAAGAAGAAAAACACACTCAACAAACCACTCAGGAGTGATTTCCAATGTCATCTACATATTCTAAGCAGCTTACCCAAATGTTTGTTAGAAAAAAACAACTTTGATCCATGATATGGTGCACTGACAGGCAACAAAGATTATTTATATCAGGTTAGAAGCTTTTTTAATTTAGCACTTCTTTTTCTTTGGTTCCTGCACAGTGAGTTTTCCACATCAGAATTCACAGCACATATCTCTGTGATTCTCAAACGGAGAAATTCATCTGATCCTGTTCAGGTAGCAGGACAGTGACCAATTAAAAAGCCAACTCTTCTGAGAAAGAAGAAGAACAAGAAATTTATGAAGACAAAGGCTGGTCCAGGTATGTGGTCTGGGCATGTCTAGTTGGCCCTGCCTGTCCACCTAAAGCAGTCGAGCAGTTGAGAGAAGCTCAGCTCCTATCCTTCTTTTCAAATCCCAGGGATGAATCCAGTCTCCCTCCATGCTCAACTTGACATTTCCCCAGCAGTACATGTCCAAAGGTACATCAAAATTAAATTTTAGAGTATTAATTAGCTGAGAATGGCTAAATATACAGCTCCAAGACTTTTCATGCTATGTCAGCACAAATCCACTGCCTCCTATAGGCTCGTTAGCTCACCTGAGTCAGCATTACAGTCTGTATCATTACAGACAATCTCAAATTTCCTGACCTTTTCAGTTGTGTGATAATGTTGATATAAACTTAAAGGAGCTGTCATTTCTCTTTCTGAAACCCTTTTTCTCCTTGTATTGCAGGACCCTGAATCACGGAGTAGAGAAAGTGTATTTCTCAGTAGCCTAAGAAAAAATGACACCTGGGTCCAGCCTGATATAAACAGGAACATCTTCTGTTATATCCAGAGGGAAGTATATTCCTCAGGAGGCTGGTATATTTCAAGTTTAGCTTAATAAAACTAAAACATTGCTTTTTTTCTATATTCTTCCTTTTAAACTTTCAATAAAAGTTTTGAAAATAGTTTCTCTTTTAAATATATATTGGTACAGTTTAGACTGTTTTCAACATCCTCCAGTATCACTGCAAGGAGCTCCCAAACACCAATAAATTAATGCCTGGGTTAAGTCTGTTTTGTGGACAGCAATTGTTTGGCCTCATTTTATAGAACTGGAGTAGACTAGGGTTAAACCCCCTACAAGGGACCACATGTCAAAACACTGAACTGAAAAATGCAACCAAATGCTGCTGAGCTCCACTAACTCCTCTTTGCACATTATCAGCATCTCTGCAAAAACCCTACGCAGAAATACTCCTGAATGATAGTATTTAATGACTGATGATCATGCAGAGAGCTAGGACACAAATAAACCTCATTAGGGAAAGTTACAGTGAGAATCAGATGTGCACTGGCTGCTGTCTTACCATCCCAAAGTATGTTCCTTTCCCCAGTAAAGAAAAGCCAAAGCATTTTTCTGTTTCACTGAGGAACCAGCTACCCAAACTGCTTTCATTTCCTGGGGGGTGATGCTGTGCACAGATCATATTGTGTCTGTAGACATTTGCCAGTAGACATTTGTTTGTTGAATTCTCCATAATGATACCTATTTGCCACTATAACAATATAAATGCCACTTTCCAGGTAGTTTCCTGTTAAAAAATAAAGGTAATTGAAAAACCTCACTTAGCATAATTTCATCACCTTTGTTTAATCTCATTTTTAAGTGACTGACCTTAAATTCAGATCAACCCCAAAATAAAAGGCCTCTGGCAGAGATGTTTGTAATGCATTTCACACAAAAGAAGGAAAATCTAAGCCAACAATGGCAAACAGAGCTCAATAGGATGCCCTTGTTTTGAAATTTTCATCTCTAATGTGCACTGATGCACTTTTATCTCATCTTTTTTAAGGGAACCAATCTTATAAAGCCTTCCTCTTACACACAGCCTGACAAGTTCATTGGAAAAGCCTCTGAATATAAAGATACCTTATGAGCAGAAGTTTGGAAGATAGGCTGTTGATCTATTACGAGCTCAAACTATAAGCACAGCAGTACTCATCTGATTTATCTAAGCTCCTATGCCTACACTACCCAAACAGGACAATCAGTGATGGGAGGGACACCCACACACCAGCACATCTCACACTCAGAATTTCTCCCTCGGGGCCACTCCTGGACAGCTTTATTGGCACCCAGCAGTACTTAGCACCAAGGTGAGCAGGGCATCTTACGCGTTGAGAGACGCCACCACGTGAGCACAGTTATGGGAAAGCAGCTCCACGGGGGAATGCTGAACACCCTGAGATCTACACTATCAGGGATTAAGGTCAGTAAGCAATGTATTAAAGTCAGTGCTGCCAGCCCCATGGGCCAAATGTCCTGCCCAAAGGCCTTCAAGGCTGCCTGAGTCCATTTAAAATAAAAGAAGTAAGCAAAGAAAAGCAACCATTTTTTCGCTTACAAGGGAAACAAAGTAATCTTTCCATGTCAATTCTGAATGGCAGAGAATAAACCCATTTTACCCGAATGTGAGCAGTACCTCCAGACTTCCCTACGGTTCTCTCCCCATTACTTACAGCATATAAAAAGGGCAATTTAACTGAAGGAGTTTATATTTGGGGCTTTTTTCAGCACTGTTTCCAGAAACTAGCAGATGTTGGTTAATGATCTTTAGACATTAGATCATAAACCACACTCATTTCAAACGCTGCAATCCAAGTGATTATTCGTATATCATTAAGCAACATTCTCACAACAAGCTCAGTATACTTCCTTATTCTTGAATTTAAGCATTCCTTATTGTTTTATTTAAATACAAAAACATTGCATAACCTTTTATTTCATATTTTTTAATTGACAGACTATGGGCAAGGTTCTTTCTTTCTTTTCATTCCCTCTTCTCAGCAAAGCAATAGATAAGCACAGTGTCATTACAAAGTGCAACATTTCTTCAGCTTCACAACACGCTGTCACAAAGCAGATGACATTTGTCCACACTGAAGCTCCAGATGAGCATTAGAACTGAATCCTATGAGTTTCCTTCTTCACAGAGTTACAAAACCACTAGTCCTTACAAAGGGAGCACTTATTTTAAACTCCAGAAAGAGAATAAGATTGTTTATTTGAAAGCAAAGATAGATGGGGTTGAGTCAGACTAGCACGAGTATACCTGGGTGTGCATATATTTAGTAAGTAAAAAAAACTGTCTGTATTTTCAAACATACAGACTCTGCTTAGCTATATAAATATAAATATAGATATATGTATGGAGACAGCAAGTCTTACATGCATCTATGCATGCATATCTACCTGTATATGCCCAGCTACACACAGATATTTATAACAGCATACATACATAATAACATGTGTTAAACAGTATAATCCATTTTAAGAAATACGCATATACAAAATAATATTCTCTTTCATGAACTCAGATTCAGTTTTATCTAACGATCTACTGGAAATATTAGCTAGGCCTCTGATTCACTAGAACCACACTTTAAAAAATTAATTACATAATATATGCTGAAAAATGCCTAGATACATGACAGATAAATTAGTTTCATTTGAGCACATGTAGTGTGTGAAAGAAATTAATTTAATAAACATTGTGGCTCTCATCCTGCAAAAGCATATATATGTCCCAGTGAGTTCAGTTGTAATAACTAAAATTATTCATGGGCAGAAGAGTTTGCAGATCAAGGCTATATATGCGATTTGGTTGTTACATTATGTTAATTTTTGGATCTACTATTTCACCATAAAATCTGACAAGGCAGAGTCATTTATGAGACATAAATATAGAGAATTGAATTATAGGGAGTCCTCTACATACATAACAAGATCAATTATTAATTAACATTCAGAGATGAAGATATGTTGCTGTAGAGAAATTACTTAAGGGCGTCTATTGATAATGCTGGTCATGGGCTGGGATCCTTTCCATTCCCTCCATATGGGCCGCGGTGATTTAAACAAAGCACCTGGATACAACCTATCCCCTCACGCTTACTGTGAAGGGAATCCCCCTTCCCCATGTCCCCCCCACCACTGTTACAGCCAGTTACTGTGGCTGGAACAAGGCCCAACCATAGATCACATTATCCTGCTTAAAGGAAGATAAAATCTTACCCCCTGACTGCTGCTGTAATTCAGGTGCAGAACTACCTTTCTGCTGATCAGATCCTGTGCTGGTGCAGTCACCAGAGCTCTGCTGGCAGTAACGGAGATCTACACCTGTACAGATCTACACCTGTAAAAGATCCACCTCCTACACCAAATTAGATCCAGAGCAGCAGCAACCTGGCTGGACCTGTAGGATAGACCTCAGCTAATTCAGCTAATCTAAAAGATTGGGCCTGCGTTAGAGCATGTTATCCGGACTTTCTCAGCAACATATTCCTTCCTTTGGGGACTCACAGGGGGTAACTAATCCCACTTACCTCAGTCATCTGTGGACACCTCCCTCTGAGCTAGTCACTCACAGCTTATTTCACCGTTACCAGAGAAAAACACTTTTAGGGTGTGATGAATCTGATTTATTTTGCCTGTCTATTCAAAGCAGAGATGATTCTTGTCCTAGAAATTCCTGTTTGTCTCCACTGGCTATGCAGGGTGACTAGCTCTCACGTAGGTGACAAAAGTCCTCTCACCTATGTGACAGCTTCACTAGCAACAGTGCTCACACTTAGCAAAATAAAACACAAGTACCAAATGTTAACTAAAACTAAATCTTGAACAGACTAATACATGCAATACTTCAAGATACAAATCTTAATGCAAGGCAAAAATACTCTTCTACTCTGTGCTTTCTGGCCAGAGTTTCAGGAGTATGTAATTGCACAGAAGCAAGTGACATTTATGAACAGCAGCAAAACTTGTTTTGTGTTCTCTTTTCAGCAGTTTTCATTGGAGGAAATTTTTTAAAGGACCATAAAAAAATGATTTCTAATAGTGTTCTCCCTGCAGGCAAAGTCTTTCTGATCGTGAAATAGCCAGAAATTAGTTCTAACTGTGAAGCATAAAAATTAACATGCCTCTACTAATATGTTTTCACTAACTATTATAAGTTTACAACATAAGTCTACAGATGCCCGAACTGGGCAAAATGGGATAAAACAGAATGCCCCAATAAGATTAAATATAGGAAACTGTTTCTCGTAATGCTGTATCCACAGCCTCAAGCAGCCTAATGGAGACACTAACCCACAGCTGATCTGGTCACCTTCACCTCCATTTGGCTTCATTTTCCTGAACCCTTAAAAGCCTTGTCCCATATTTTCCATGGAGTTGTCCCCTATTCCCTATCAGCATTTGTAGTTACTATAGAAATTATGCATTTTCCTAGGTGGTTAATAAAAACTACAAAAGGAATCAGCTCCAGCTGGGTTACAAAATTGATGCCTTCCCCACCACCTTGCAGGCATTAACATTAGAAAGCTTTCTCAAGAAAGAGGAGGTTAGAATAGATGACAGAGAATACAGTGAAAATACCAATGTAATGTAAGCATTAATGCCATTAATAAATCACAGGCCCAGCACATAACTCCACATAGCAATTCCCAGAAAGATTGTCCTAATCGATAATAAATACATAACTCCTCAGAATTTGCTAATTCGTTTTTGAGCAGTATGGACCCACTCCCTAATTTCTAAGTGCTGTCCTCTAACTCTTTGTGCTATGTAAAGTACACATTTGGACATGCTAAATTCTCTAATTAGTCTATAAATAGTTGACTTTTACCCACTGCTTTGATAATTGCTGGGGAAAGGCCAAAGCATTTATGGTCAATCAGATGAAGAGGAAAGGAATATGGCCCTTTCAGCGAGTGAAATGTAAGGCATTCTGTGGCAAAGCAGAAGCTATTAGCAAGATCAATATTTCTCCTAGTACCTTAATAAATCATTATATCAAAGAACAGTTGCAGGATGAAGAAAACCGCATTCTACCAACAAGGATGCTTCCAAATCAACAAATAAAACATCATTTAAATTACAAAGACCTAATTGGTGTACAAAGGCAAACGGCAAGCATAGAATACAGCCTCTGATGCTAGGCATGTAAACATTTTAAATCATTAGTGAAAGAAGAAAAGCAGAAAGACAAAGAAACAGCTATGCTAAGAGCTCTCCACGCATAATTTGCAAATTGGTAAATATTCATGAATCCACCACACCATAGCTGACTGATGGCACCATGTTTGGTGGAGATATCATAAGCAGCAGAAACAGAAGAGCACCTGGAAAACAGGATGGCCTTTGATATCTTTATTATTGACTGAAAAAGAATCCCCTTGCTGCTATTTGCATTGAGGCTTTTTCCTCTTCCCCTCCTTAGCTAGCAAATAATCAGCTAAGATTTGTAAACATTAGAATGAGAGAAGGGAAGAAATATTCTAATGGCTACTTTCAAGTAAGGGAACATCTCCTCTCAACAGACATTGCTTACAGCCATCATCACACGTACCCACAAAGCCCTCTTAGCCACGTGACATAAATCAGAGTTTTGTCCAAGAAAACCATGATCATTTCCTGCACAGTAGGTAACCCTCCTACACATAAACATATATATGTGGATATATATGTGCACAAATATACGGCTGTGAGAAGACAAGGCTCACAGTGTTGCAAAACTACATGTTGCTATGGAGCACACTTCTTCACCGCTTGTGAGAAGCCACCTTTTTTTGAAATGTCAACTCACAGCACTTTTGTTTTATAGTGTAACCTTTTGATCTAATAGAGAAATTACATAACCTAGTGGGGAAAGAGCCACTAGAGTAACAACTCCTTGGGCTCCACCAGGAGAAAAATGTAATATACTGTTGTAAGCAGCATTTAGGTTCATACTTTTGTTTCAGTAATCTGGTTTTAGCTCTTTGTTGAAGGAATATTACAGAAAAGAAAATGCTTCTCAGTTGTTCAATCACTACTTCTGATTCCTGTCACAGCTTTGGAAGCTTGTTCCTAATTTATTCAGAGGCAAAATTGTTGCCTTTGTGAAGAAGAATCAACTGTTAAAGGAATTTCATTCTGGAATTCAAAGTGGGTACTCTTTGGTTCTCCAGTTCATATTTCATAAGCTTCTAATTCCATAGATGTGATACTTTAGAAGGTCAATTGTCATATGTCTGGAAAGCTGACAAGAAAGTCAACAATGCCAAACAGGAAGGGAGAAGGAGCATCCTATTGCTACATGATATCTCCTCACCCCACTTCAGAGCAGCAGAGACCTTACCCACCTATCAAAATTCTCTGGAAAAGCAGAGTTTTGGCCATATGGTAATAGACCTTACAGGGTTCTGGCCATCTGCATTTCCACCATATGACCAGCTTTTTCAGTTAAATAAATATAAAAATGGACAGTGCCTAAACTTTTCATGCTCTGAACTCTATAGAGATGTATTTATTTTCTCAAACCGTAACTTATTCTGGAAAGGAAAATGGATCAGTGTCTCTGTAAGTTACGCCTCGAATCAGTTTGTTGACTGATCCTCCTGTTGTAGAAAACATATCAATCCTGCTTTATAGAGCATAAGATGCAAACTTTAGTAGTAAGGAAACTGCTCTAGTTCATATACTTAACTGCCTACAGGCATCCCAAGAGTTCTTCCTCTCTTCCCGAGGAGATCACGTATTCCTCAGCTCATCTCATGCCTACTAACACACATCAACATAATTTCTCTGGTAGCATCCCAGGACTATTTCAAAAAGCAATTGGAAATACCCTTTTTGCCAGCATCCCAATGTATCACTTTTTGCTTGGCATGTATCAGCTTTGTGGACTGTAAACCTCTTGAGGCCGGGACTACTCCCATTTGTTTATGCCCTTAGTGGCTTAAAGGCATTATCAGCTTTATTCATCAAATTATCAGCAGCCGAGGGGATCACTGTGAGCATGACCCAAACTTCAGCGATCACGTCCAACAGGATCACAGGGGGAAGGCTAATGAAGTCCGTGTGCCCTTTCAATTCTATTATCATAAAAGTCTTTCTTTTTCCAGTACAGTAAAAAGGTGGACTAGCTCTTCAAATAAATAACCAAGAGTGATTGGGATGGTAGTAAATGGGTTCAGCAAAGATTCGGGATTTTCTTATTCTAGTCAGCCTGAACAATTAATTAACAGCTTCCTTCTTTGTCATTAATTTTGTTGCCATAGTAGCCTCTCTTAAGTGGTTTCTAACAAACAAGGAAGATTTATCTGTCACACTCTAAATCGATCAGAAAATGAATGATTTCACATTCATTTTTGTTTGATAATGATTGGTACAGCACAGTGAATCATTACAACAGTGTTTTCTGAGAAGTCAACGTGTCTGTTATCTTAAAAAGCAATCCTAAAGATCCTAAAGAACAGGCCTAGAGATTAAAAGTGAAGTGCCAGTTCTATGTAAATAAAATACTGTCTTCATTAAGAAATGACAACAATTCATAAATAATAAATAGAAAAAAAAGTTTCTAGATTTTTTTAAACTCAAATCAAGCATATTTTGCTTAGATATAAACACTTCCATGCACTATTTTTTGCTCCAAATTCACAGCTGGTGAGAAACCATGGAGAAAAACACTAAGAGAATTTCCTAAAAAATTGAGTTAAAATTAATGAGTTTAAACAAAGGAATTTTCTTCTACTTTAGGTTGCTTGGATTGTAAAAATTACAGCATCCACAAGGGAGAAAGCAGGGTGGGTAGGTACATGTCTGCAAACTAAATTCAGACTCAGTTCTGGCCATCATCATGTGCCAGGGGTTTGGGCATGTTTAGAGAACTGCAGGCTGCAACCTGCAAATTGGATCAATACGTTTCTTGCCTGATAAATTCCAGGAGGGAGATAACAGGTGCATTATTGGAAAAGATTGTTGTTGCCTTTCTTCTAGAGGACAAGGTGACAGATTCTCTTAAAGCGGTAATGCTCTTTGCTTCTTCACCAAACAATGCTTTGAAAAGGAATGTAGTTTCAAATCTTGTCCTATCTGTAACGTGTCTCAGCTGGACTGGGGACCAGAGAAGAGTTGGCAACATAATCAAATTACTCAGATTTCCTTGATTAAGCAGCTAGTAATAATCCCAAGGGCAAAATGCTCTAGTCACTTCAGTCAACTCTTCCATGAAGAAAAACAAAACAAACATGAAGGCAATGGAATTTATGTTCCTCATTATATTTGTCATTTTCCACAGGCAAGCCAAAGTGGCCTTGAATTTTTTGTCATACTATTGATACCCAAAGTAATTGACTCAGCTACAGACCACAACACAGTTAAATCTTATAGAGATCAAACTTTTTTGCTCTTTATCGCACCTCTTGGAAGATCTAAAGTGAAAATTTTTGGTCACCTCCTATACTGAACAAGGAATATGAACAACAAAGTACTGGGGAGATCACGTAGTAATGAAAGCTGAGATGTCACAAATAGAGAAGAACATCAAGACATCAAGCAAATGCAAAATTTTCAATTTTCTAGTAAAAAATGTTTCCATCAGTTTACAAATTCACTTTTTTTATTGTTCAATTTCTCTCCTGGGACTGGCTTCTATAAGCTACCACACTGTGGAGACAAAACAAGAAATAAGGGGACTAAGGGGCATGGTATTGTTTCTGGTAACACCTTTGCACTGAGGGATATAAAGTTCTCGATGTTGGTGAGTAGCACAGGGCCTTGTTTCTGACCCATTCCCCCCTCCACCACATTCCCCCAACTGCCTCAGTTCAATCATTTGCCTGGCTATACCCAAAACCATACTAGGGTCATTTAAAAAAATATTTTAAAAAAATGGTTCTTTTAACATGAATAATTTCTCAGTTCCCACTTACAAAGAATCTGCTGAGCCTTTAAGCTCTGCCAAAGGGAGGGCAGCCTCTGGTGATGAGTGTGGAAATGAGAGCTGAAGGCAGTATGCTCCCAGATCAGATCTGTGTAATACAGTATCAAAATAATATAAAAATGCAGTCTAAGTGCAAAGAGCAAGTCTGATTCTTGTTCACTGTGGTTATTTTTAACTGAACCTCTGCCTGTCTATCTATTACACCTTTCCTGGTAGAACAGGGGCAGTAGCAAATCTGAACCCACTTTTGAGCCAGCATAAAAGTTGGAGAGAAGTCACAAGAGGTACTGGAAGTTTAATGAAAACCAGCAGCCGGACGGTGAAGCTGCACACAAATTGCCGCCTAGGGAGAGGGAGGCAGGCAGAGCAGCCAAGGTGAGCTGTGCCTGGGCACAGCTGATGGGCAGGTGTGGGCAGCCCTGCCAGCTGGCACCGACGCGCCTCCACAGCGCGCACTGCCCCTCGCTCACGGGGACCTGAGGGGTAGCTGGGAAACTGAGGCGGGACTTTTAAGGGACAGGCGACATTAATCCATTGAAGGAGGCTGCTTCTCTGCTCACAGAGTACTCTGTTTTCAGGGCTCTGTGGCACTTTAAATGTTGTGCAAAGTCTACCATAGCATGGTGTGGGTGATGACACCAGCCCACTGAATGTTTGTTCTGTTCTGGGTTGGAAACAACTGGAAGCCATGTAAACTCACCAGCAGCGCTAAGGCCAAGTTGACTGCGCTGAGTCAGAGCTAACGAACACTGCCAATCATGGCAATTTATGAGCTTGTACTCAGCTTCTTGCTAACTGTGCTACACAGCTTCTGGTTGGCTTGGAAAATGGACAGAGGGAACTCTTCCACTGTGTAGAGGTAAACCCTTAGCCGTAGGCCTATGGGCTCTCACTGAGCACCTGAATCCTGGTAGACCGAAATACAAACCAAAGATTTCAACTTTGCGGGAAATTCTGCAGAGTGAAGTACAAGTGGAGAAGTAAGGAAGTGAGGAAAAGCCTCTGAACAAGCCACAGGCTGCTAAGGTAAAACCCTCTACTTTGATTCAGGCTCCACAGTCTTAAGCATATCATGCATTGTGAGACTATCAACAGTCAAGTGAATCTTCAGAATATGCAGTGAAACACCTCCAAAGAAACAAAATGCTCTCATAAAGGACATCCATGTTGACTTGTGGAGATTTTTTACTACTTTAAGACCTTAAAATACTATATTGCATTTGGCTATCAAACATTAACTTTTTTTTCTGAAAGCCCATCCTGTGGCACTGCAAGCTGCCTGCTGATTTTATGGCTCTTGACAGAGACAAATTTCCTGGATAGAAATCCCAACTCACTTCAACCTACACACAGAGCTACAGGGGTGGAAAAATCAAAGGTGCATTAATGGTGGAAGGTTTGCAGGAGTGACCAAATGGAGGCAAAGGCCTCTAGCATTAAAGAGGAATGCTCCTGGAAGGATTACAGAAAGATCAGAAGTTCAAAATGCTTCGTGCCCCAGAACAAGAGAACAACCAGGTCTCTCCGTATATCTACACTTCATTGGGAACAGATAGGGCGTTTGATTGATCTCACTCATGTGTGACAGACACAAGAGCCTGACAGGAGCTGGTGTGCAGAACTTTGGCCAGGATTTCAGAAATATTGCTAAAGAGTTCACACAACCCTCCCCAAAAATCCCCAAAAAACAAAAACAAAACCAAAAAACAAACAAACAAACAAACACACAAAAAACCCTCCACAAAACAGACAAAAAAACTCCACAAAAATAAAAGAATACTGGGCAATGGCTTAAGAACTCATTGCAGAATAAACGACGTCATTAATCTGTTACTCTGTAATTTTCTCTTCTCCCCTTGTTTCCTTGTCACCTCAAAAGAGTAAAAAAGCTGGGTGAAGAGAGCAATGCTCAGGATGTTTTCATGGACTGACAGGAATACAGAACATCATTATTAACTAAAGTGAATTAGTGGGTCTAAAACATTAAAGAATGGCATTATGAAGCAATTAAGTCTCCTTTAAGCAAAACACATGATATCAGTCAATTTTACAAACAGGATGCCATATTTCCGTCAGCCCTCTCCTTGATTTAATACTTGATCTTTTCATTCAAGATCCTTGGTCCCTCTGAAATGTTTTCTTTTATTCTCTTTAGTGCTGATTCTTGTTTCAATTAGATCAGGTCAGGTTTTCTCTGAGACTGTAAGCATAGGGACATCTGAGTGCAACTTGTCAATACTGTCATAATTACCTTCAACTGCTCTTGTAATTCTAGTGCCTCTGTGAAGCCCCATATTAGGAAAATTGTCCTTCAATGCCCTTCATCTAGTCTGTGTAACATTTTTGTGTACTTTTGTTGGGGGCTGTAAAGGCAGGAAAATTTCCTAAGAAAACCACCAAGTACCATAGTAAGAAACCACTATTAGCAAGAGGGAGAAGAGAGTTGGTTTGCCACACATCAGGAGAAAAAGCTATTTGCAGGATCAGTGGTAATCAGAGAGCCACAAAAGTGAACACTGAAGACAAAGGAATGGCGATTCAGCTCATAATAGTATAAAATAGATTAGAAAGAACTGAGATAAGTTAAATTTTTCAAATTGTCTAGGCCTTACAAATTTCACCCTAGAATACATATATCACTGACAGAAAATCTTAGAGCTGCTGGCAATTACCTTTGGGAGGTGAGGTCAGAAACAGTTAACTTAGCAAACACTCAGTGGGAAATAACCAAATAGGCTTGTCTTGCTGTGCAAGACCTGAGGTTAGCCAGTAGATCACAAGCTTCAACAGTCGCTGTCACATATGTATGAATATCTTATTAGAAATATAAAGGAGAATGCTATCTACAAGACACAAGAGGGCATTTTCCTTTATTACTTTGTTTTGGAAAGAGTTCAACCATAACCTTAGGTGAAGTGTTGGATGCCACATTTTAAGGAGGATGTAACTGACTGACAGTGATTACTCTTAAAAACATGGTAAAATTGAAGGAATAGTTTGTCGATTAATGCAAAGAAGACAAAACTTGGGGAAACATGACAAAACACACTGAAAATTTCAAATATGTTTGAAAGAACAAAGGGAATAACCTATTCTTCTTCATTCCAGGTAGGAGAGAAGTAACTCCCAAGTTAAGAAAAGAAAAAAAGCATTTTTTCTAATTGTAAGAAAAATTAGGCATTGGAATGAATTGCTCAAAGAATCTCCATCAGTGGAGACCCTCAGAAATGGGTCAGCCACAGCTCTAATGGGAAGTGTCAGTACAAGTGATACAGCTGCAGGACCCTCAAGCTACTTCCTAATTTTCTAGGATAGTTCTAGGAAAAAAACCTGTGGCTACTTAGATGAAGAACATTTTTTTTTTAGTTCTAGGATATTTTGAGCAATAGTATGTATTACCTTTTCCTTAGTTAATTTTTAATAGTATTCTGAAGGCTCAGAGTTAAAGACTAGCTTGACCCAAGATATCCTTTCATCTTTCTACTTTCATTTTTGCTGTTTGAGCAAAGTTGGTCAAGATTCCTCAGATTCTCATAACACTTCTTGAACTCAATATTCAGTGGTCTTTTGGGTTTTTTTCTGAATGTGGGATGAATTACATTAAGTAGGAACACATTATTTCCTGAATGGTTCCCTACAACCATTTTTGGGTCATTTCTTCCATATAGGCAATTCAAGTTGACATGGTTTCCTTTCCTTTAAGTTTTGTTTTTTGATTCTGGTTAGTTTTTTAACTGGTGGCATCTAGTAGTCACTTCCTCTGTATTTTCCCTTTTCTGAAGTGATTACTGGGCGTAGAAACCTGAGTCATTCTGGAGCAGTATGCCTTGGGATTCTCAATCTCAGAAGCAATGTATGTGCTACACCTCACCCTAGAAAGAAGGCTGGAACTTTACCAAAATCAAGACTTTGCCTTACTATTACTTATGATATTGATTTGACTTTGCTCAGCTTTGAATTCTGAAGATGAGCAAAGCTTGGTCCTAAATTAAGCAGGTGTTTTTACAAGTTTTACAAGAAGAGTTTTTACAAGGCTGACAAAAAGGAGCTGAATACTTATCACAGGCAGTTTCTAATGCTGATAGCAATGTGAATATATTAATCATAGGATCAAACTTGCCATCATTCAGAAATTATGTAGCCAGTAGGATTAGGGTAGTGGCCATCCCCCTGCACTCAGCATTGTTGAGGCCACACCTCAAGTGCTGTGTTCAGTTCTGGACCTCTCAAGTGCTGGGGCATGTCCAGAGAAGAGCAAGGAAGATAGTAAAAGTTCTAGAGCTCAAGTCTTATGAGGAGTGGCTGAGGGAGCTGGGGTTCTTTAGCCTGGAGGAGGCTCAGGGAGATCTTATTGCTCTCTACAACTGCCTGAAAGGAGGTTGTTCTGAGGTGGGGTCAACCTCTTCTCCCAAATAACAAGTGACAGGACAAAAGGAAATGACCTCAAGTTATACCAGGGGAGGTTTAGCTTGGATATTAGAGGAAATTCTTCATTAGAAGAGTTATCAAGTAAATGGAATAGGTTGCCCAGGGAAAATAGCAGAGTTACCATCCCTAGAGGTATTTAAAGGATGTGTAGATGTGGCACTTAGGGACATGGTTTACTGGTGGACTCAGCAGTGATGGGGTGAGGGTTGGACTTGATGATCTTAACCATCTTTTTCAACCTAAATGATTCTAAGATTCTATGATTTGCTGTCATGTAAACCAATTCCAAAAAATCCTTTAATGTTTACTATTTGAACAGGTAGCCTTTTTTCATACTTTAGGTAAAAAGCAGGAGAAATGTTCATTTTGGTTGATGCTTGGCCATATGAACAATCCTTGTCTTCCTTGTTACCTCTTCATATATCACTGCTGTTTCTGGAGACTTGAACAGTGGTGACAGTAGATTTTTCCTCTCAGCTGGAGAAGATGTTTTAACTGCCTTTCAGAAGCAAAATCAATTCATATCTTTCTGTAAATGGCAACAGACTATCACTGGAGCTTGAGCTTATGACTTTTATCTTATTGTGACACCTGCTTTGGTCAATGGGATTACTCCTCCTGGAAGGTGTCAATACTCATGGTGCTCGGTTGAACAGCTGTCCTCCCTCTTCTATTATTATTATTCATGACGTGTGATTGATTCGTCTGAGAGCCTTAGGGATGAAAAACTTAGCAGTTCTTTGCTGTCTTTCTTTTAGAGGGACCTAATGGACAATTATTGTTTCTGAAATGTGCTTCGGCCACCATTTCACCTCATCTATTGTTCAGCTATCTCTGTGCAGGCAGAATGTGGGCAATGAAAAGGTGCAAGATGTGCCATTATCCATATGCTGAGAACCATCAGTTGCACACTTAGTGCTTCTCCAACAGCGTCATTCATTACCCAGTATCACACTGAGAGAGTTTAACTGATGGAAGAGAGAGAAGGCACTAGCAGTGACTCCACTTACACACAGCTGAGGCATAATATGGATTGGGGTCATTTTGGCTGAGGGTGTAGCTCCATAATTAATTACTGAACTTTTAAATTCTGGGCTTATTTTACATAATTTGTATTATCTGAAAGTCGTATTGACTATATTCAGCTTCTTAATGCTGGCACCTGTATCAAGAATTTAGCAACACATGGAAGGTGAAAACAGGGAAAAGTATTTTAAATGGGACCTATAAGATCTGCAAATGTTTTTTTCTGAAAAATAGAGGAACAACTTAAATCAGATACAATGTAAAGTAATTTTCCCTTCTAATATTTGAAAGATTAGCATAAAGAAAATTACGTTCAACTGTTCTCTAGCTTCACTATAAATAAGACACCAAAATGCTTCCTCTGGAGCAAATAGAGCAAAATGTGGATTTTAGAAATACCCAAGTGTTGTGTAGGTTTGGAAAAAACTACATGGGGTGGCACTGAATAATTCCTTACTGGAAGATTGGATAAACATCTCTCTCTGATTATCTGGACAACTCTTGCTGGTAGTGAAGGCAAATGAACCAAATTATCTTTGGTGTCCCGAGGGTGTTCTTGACCACTGACACTAAAGATATCCCTTCTTTTTATGTTTTGCCTCAGGAATTAAGATCAGCAAAGATTATCATCAAAGCGCCACTTTAAAGCAGAGGCAAGTAAAGAGCCTTACTCCTAATCTGACCCTATCAAAATTTTGCTTAGTTTGCAGGAGTCTCTCAACTGGTTTCCCGTTCTTTTGGGAAGTAGCTATCATTAAACAACAGGGAAGTATTTAAGGATCTTTCTAGACTGTTCCTTCAGCAGAGGAGGTACTTGCAACCAGTCCTAGAAATACCTTGAAAAGAACTCAAAACATAAAATCCAGCAGAAGCTCAATCGGTTGTCTGGGTTGGTTGCTGGTTTGTTTTCCCTGCATACATATGAATTTCAGTCTCTTGCAGTACCTCTGGCCACAGCTCTTACTCAGATGAGCAAACTGCCATTCTAGATTTTCTCATAATAACTTGTTCTGTGGCTTGCTGTGGGCAACAAAAAATCAGAGCCGGATGGTAACAGACACTCTGAGCCACCATTCAAAAATGAAAATAACAAATGCATATAAAATCATTGAATTGTTGAGGTTGGAAAAGGCCTCCAAGATCATCAAGTCCAACTGTTAACCCAGCAGGGCCATGTTTCCCACCATGTCCCTAAGTGCCACATGCCCATGTTTTTTGGACACTTTCAGGAATGGTGACTCCACCACCTTCCTGGACAGCCTGTTCCAGTGCTGTTCCAATCCTTTCAGTGAAGAATTTTTTCTTAATATCCAATCTAAACCTTCCCTGGTGCAACTGGAGGCTGTTTCCTCTTACCCCACTGCTTGTTACATGGGAGAAGAGACGAACTCTCACCTCACTACACCCTCCTTACAGGCAGTTGTAGAGAGTGATGAGGTCTCCCCTGAGCCTCCTTTTTTTTCAGACAAACACCCCCAGCTCCCCCAGTCACTCCTTACAAGACTTGTGCTCAAGTCCTTGCACCAGCTCATTGTGTTTATAATTAGGTTGCACATAAGACTCATGATTTGGACACAAGAGTCTTTACAAAATCACAGTCTTGTTTGGATTTATGTTCTAATAAAATACAATTCTCCCTCCATGGCAGCTTTGTGAGATTCACTTCCCCCACCTTCCCATTTTATCTTCCCATATTTCCTTCAAGCATCTTGCTTACAGATTTTCTCCAGCTACCAAACTATTTTGTTTCCATCTTTTCAATAATTCAAATATATGTATCAAATGCATTCATGGCATATTTCCAGGCAGTAACATCCCCTTTCCTTCCTGTCTCTTTCTAGCCAGGTAATTTACATATAAGATGCACAAAGATAACCATGCTCCTTCACAGTCCTGTTTTGTGCACCAGCTCCCTCTGCTTTCTCATTGCAATCCTCCACAGGAGCCTCTGGTGGGACAGCTGAGCCCTGAACAAAGCCTGGTGGCACAGAGTTTGGCCTTTCCGGCAGCATGGCTTTATGCGTGCCTGCATTTTTATCCAGTGCAGCAGCAGGTCCATGTGCAGCAGCAGTATGGAGATCAAAGGTACAGTTGCCATGAATACACGCTAGGGTAGAAAAGTGTCCACCCTAGACTCTCACTCTCCCTTCTCCCTTTCCCTCCTATGTTTTTTGACAGATTTGTGTTTTGCCAGTTATGATTTCTTCACTTGAGAAGCAGCAAGACAACGGAGCAGTGCTCCCCCCACCAAACTTCCCCAGGAGCCAGCCCATGCTGAGCATGTGCCCAGGAGGTTGTAACAGGAGGACAGGGCAGAGGAGCCCAGCCCCAGGAGTCAGAGCCTCCTCATCCCATGTGGTGGCCATGAACTGTTTTCACCACTTCTGTTTTTCTCTGCTCCCTATAAAACCATGATACTTGTTTCACCACAGGAGTGTCAAGGGCAAACGTTTGAGGACACCCTAAGAGGTATTTAGTGACCCAAACAGAAAACTTTAGAAACTTGAGCAATAAATTAATAAAACTCCAACAAAGCAATAACAAGTAATAAAGACCTCAGGAAAAAAGAGGCCCCTCTGGGGAATGAGTTGAGGGATCATATGCAGGAAATAAACAAGAGATTAAGAAAACAAGAGGAGGAGATATTTGCAAATGACAAAAAAAACCTTGAAATTTGCAGTGAAAGACATGGGATAAAAGGAAATAGCTGACCCAGGTTAAACTAATTATTTAGCTAGATCATCTATCCTGTTTCCATTCAACATCAATACCAGACACTGCAGAGAAGTGGTACAAAAGATACCTACATAGTAGCAGAAGAAGCTTCACCCAGATCCCAGGCTGAGGATCAATGAGTTCAGCCTTCTGCCACTGCTGTGTAACTGCTGTAACTTCTTTATAAAGGTATAATATGCAAAATATATCTGTGATGGCATTCTTATTGATGTAAATATCTATTTCTGGGAATACCTTTGACAATACCTCAGGGCAATACTTTCCAAGGGGAAATTATACCTTCTATCGCCTTTTCAGTAGAACTGTCTTGCCTTTTAATTTAATTGGTTTTCCTTTGCTTCTGCATTATAATGAAGGTACATCACACCCATACCCAACTACTTTATGCCTCTTAAAATACATACTTTTAACATGTACATATATCAAATGAATCTCATATTTCTCCTCTTTTTAAATGTCACAATACTAATTTGTATGTACATCACAATTTTCCAAGAACTACACTGCTGAACAAGGGAACTTTTAAAATGTGTTTTAGACAAATGACTTGCCTAAAAATTCTCCACATGGCAGCTGTTGATTGCATTTGTATCACATTATTAAGACGCAGGCCTAACTTCACTTTGCTTTGGCAATTTTAGCAGTAACTCTTGGAAGCCTTAGGTGAGGCATGATTCAAACAACACTCATAGACAGGTCTGGAAAGGAAGATTTTATAAAGCTGCGGTTGCTACTAGTAAAGTACGCAAATGCCAACTGCAACTAGTTTTCTCCCTTGATCCAAAATGTCTTCCAGTGTTTTGCACTTCTTTCTCCCCATCCCCGTCTAAGAAAACCACAAATTTTGCCTGAAGGGGTATCATCATTAAAGAAAGAAGCAGTGTAGTCAAAGCCTTGGGATGACACAGATCATTCAACAGTTGTTCAATTACAGTAAAAAGCTACTTATTTTTGAACACAGAGCTTTCACTCAACACAGGCCCAAGGCAGCACTATCAGATTGGTATCTGCAGTATCTCAACCAGTCTGATGTAGGGCTTTCGCTCATTACAGAAGCTGTGCCCTTGTGTGAGGTTTACATCTAGGTTCAAAGAGTTTCTAAAGTGTCTTGGAGCTGTGTTGGCTTTAAAAGTTATTATCATAATAATTTCCAAGAATGAATTAAAAGTTGTTTTGGATACCTCTCATCTCCTAAATCCATCTGATTTTGTTTAAGGCTTACAGGCTACTTTCCCTGCAGAATTCCTACAGACTAATAAAACAGTATGTGACTACAGAGTCGACAAGGAGAACAGCAACACCCAAAGCACGCCAAGATAAACCAAGCAAATAAAATACAGTATATTCAAAAATGAACATTTTTGAAAACTATTATTTAGGGCATACAATTCCTACAGATCCCAAGTGTGACCAATAGCAGGGTATGACCACCCAGATGGAAAGGTTGATCCCATAGGTTTTTCTTAACAGATCTCTATTAAAATGCTGTTCAGTACCAGCTTTGAAAGCAGTAAGAAATATTTTTTTCTCTGTTATATAGCTGCATAGAAGAACATATTGAAATGCAGGGGAGTGTCTTCTACCCTCTAAATCAGAGTGATTGCTGGCCACACTATCATTTCAGTTGACAAGGACACAGCATTAGCTACAGGCTTCTCACCACTTCTTGCCATGCTGACACTACAGGAGCCAAGTCATTATTATTATGCTCTTTTTACAGTCTCTTAAATATAAACTTTTTTTTTCATTTTTGTAAACTTTCCATGAACCTGAGCTCCTCCTGACCCAAAAGCCTCAGTAATTCTGCTGATTGTCTGCTAAGTGTGCTTCTGAAAATATCCACAGCTGTAACTGCGGTCAGCTGCTCACATATGAGCAACCTGGGTGGAAGCAATCGATAGCAGGGCCTTTTAGGGTAATGCAGCTCCAAAACACACTGAAAGACATAGCAGTGAGAAGAAAATGACATACAGGCCCAATTCCTTTCTGCAGTTCAACTCTATAAACTGCAATCACTCACTTCGAAGGAAAGATGAATGGGTTACTCTACATCTGTACAACAGTAACAGAACAGAGTTACATCCTAAGCATCTGGTGAGAAACAAAATGAATTTTTCACAACACTTTCTCCAGCATAAAATGAGATTTGGCTTGCAGACATTCAAGATAAAAAAGATAACAAGTCAGCACAGGGGTCTACACGCTGAAATACTGTCCTGGTTCCAGCTGGGGCAGGTTTAATTTTTGCAGTAGACAGGATAGGGTATGGCTAGGACCCACACCGTTATCCTGTACCACCTCAGGTCATCTTCCAAGAACAGGGGGAAGGACTTGCTTCTGGACTGGGGTAGCGTGGCAGAGGGAGTGGCTGTGTATTGTCAGAGGTTTCCAGGGGGTCAGCAAGATTTCTTTCTCTTACACACTCCATCATTAGTATTGTTGCTGTTACTGTTCATTTTCTTACCTCATTGCTGTTTCCAGTAAATTGTTCTTATCTCAATTCATTATCTTTATCTTTTGTGACCCCCATTCTCCTCACCAATCCACCATGGAAGTGAGGAACGGGGAGGGAAGGAGGGAATGAAGCAGGGAGAGAGGAGGGGAGTGAGCAACATATAGCTTGGAGTGGTTTCAGTGGGAACACTAAATTGGAGAATGCCATTCCTAAACCATGACAAATAGAACACAATACAGTTTACAGACCTGTACACAGGAACGTAACTTCTCAGTGGCCCCATCACAGTATTTCCAAAGGAATGTTACAAATTCTCATGGCCAATCCTGCAAAAAGTGGAAAGCAGAGTTAAAACTAGGAAGTTTCCAAAGGAAAAGCAAATAAAATCAGCTGTCTCCTTGGATACACAATGCTAAAAGTCAGAGTAGAACTGGTTTAGAGGATATTAAATATTTTACACTACAGGAGCAGCTAGATCATAACAATTATATAAATTTAGCAAAGTCCAAGTTAAATAAAATGCAAACTGGCAAGTTGTTTTTAAAGATATGTTTCAGGGTAAAAATGTAATGAATATATGGAACTGGATTAGAAGAAAAGAAAGAATACTGCACCAATTTATATTCCCTTTGAACTGTCTGTAATACAGCCCATAAAGTGCATTTTCAAATATATAGCATATCACAGAACCAGACACTTATTTCTAGCCATGGCACTTCTAGGCTTTTGGGAAAGGAGAGCAGAAATAGTCCAGTGGAATTGTGCTGTGTGACAAAGCATCTACTGGTGGGTTCTGCCCAACATCAATAAACAACTTTTTTGCTTTAAATGAAGGAAAGAATTTCAGCAGTAAACAAATGCTTCACATCTTGCATGAATACTTCAACAGAATCAAAGCAAACCTGTGTTTTCACACCTCCTGCAAGTGCTATTCCAAGTCAAAATACAAGTCAGAGCTTGAGATCTATCAGTTGCTAAGTTTTCGATCACGACAACCATGATAATAAGGGATGGTAACACACAACACACTAAAGCTTCCTGTGATACTCCCACCTGGAATCCACACTTATTATTGTAAGCATAATTATCTGGGTATCCCTGAGACCAATTTTTGCACTTTTTGTATAAATATGACCTCTTGCATAAGACATGAAATTTAAAATCATCTCCTTCACAGATATCATTGAGTCATTCCATTACCTCTGGGACAGATATGAATTATGCATTCTTCGATTCTCTTTAAAATTTAGATGCACAAGGGGACACAGAAAAATCTAAATGGTACTAAAAATATAAAGCATTCAAAAAGGAAACAATAACTTGTATGCTACTGACTGCTGCAGTGCTCCGAAGGCTCCCTGCCTGGTCAAGAAAAGCACATAAAGCACTGAAACGTAGCAGCAGGCCTCCATGCTAATGGCTGCTAGTGACAAGGGCTCACTGAATGTCACTGCTTCACATACTGTGTACTGTTCATTTCTCTTATCTGTATGACCTCTCTTTTGAAATGACTGATGAAACTCGCCTGAATTAGCATCTTTGCTTCTGGGCATTTGCCTCCTAGAAGGCATTTAGTAACATCTCTACTAAATACAATAATAAGGCATGGGGGGAAAAAAGATCATAATCTTAACAAAAAATAATCACTATGTCTGTTAAAGAATACTCAGTGTGTAATGCAAAAGGGCTGCTTCTCTGAAGCCTCCTTGTTCGGTTATTTTTCTACCTTGACACCCTTTAGGAGTACTGGCTTGTCACAATACATGCATTCACATTGCATACTTGGCTAACATTTTCATAATTGGTGTGAATAAAAAGAAATATCTGTTACTGCAAGAAAAAAAAAAAAAAGAAATGCCTCTATTCTGATGCCCTGCTGCTATGATGACCTATTTCACACTAGCATCTGTTCTCTTCTCATGAACCACTCCAGATGTAAGCTGGCAAAACAGCACTGCAAGTATGTTACCCAGATGTCCAACGAGTGCTGCAGATGTTTTCTTCCATGCTTCACATTTAAAGTGTGCCTGATTAATTTTTTCATTATTATCTCAACTACTTGGCCCACAGATTTTCCTACAAAGTTTGCAGAATCCAGGATCTAATTTGCAGCCATAAGGAGCAGCTCCCTTTATGTAAACAGGTTCATTAATGTCTGGAATAACCCAGTCAACAGAGCCTTGGTCTGAATTGCCAAAAGAAATGCAAACTTCAGTAATCTATTATGTCTTGATAATATTTGCCTGAGGATTTAACACAGTGTTCATTTCAATTCAAAATTACAGATGTTTGCAATATTCAGATGCATCAGTCTAACCAAAAATATTATGCCCGTTCTCTGCCTCAAGCCCTTGACCTGAATGAGGTTAGTGACAGGGATATGAATGACTTGAGTGGAAAATGAAACACAAAAGTAGTTTTATCGTGAAGTACAATATTTCTTCTGTCACTAAACCATTTTTTCCCCCTCAAAATTACAGAGTAGACTGCAAATCTTCAAGGCTAGCAGTCATGACGACAGTCTAAGTGCCATTTAAAAGAATAATAATTTATGAGGCGCCTTGGTAGAATAGCAAAGGTCAAAGAGTAAACTCCCTCGGGAGGAGAGGATGACAAAGGTTACAAAGATGACTAAAGACTTGCCTACAGAAAGGAATTTTGTTGGAAGGAAGATATTTTCTTGCAACAGCTTCATCCCACCTAACACAGTTCCTCATCCAAATGAGCAGTTCACCTTTAAGTTAGCTAAAAGGCATTGCTTGCAAAATACGCTTCTGAAATTCATAGATTAGCAGCTTGGCCTTGTACCCACTGAAGTTCCACTGAAGTGCTGGCAGATGGAGGACACTGTGGGTCTGTCCCACAGGGCACAAGGGGGATACCTAATGACTGGTGTGATCCCACATGGGCCATCAAGCTTGAAAAAATCTCTGGAGTCTTTGCAAGGCAGTCCCCAAATAAATCCTACTTTTGTGGCAACTGGTACCATCTGCAGACCTCCAACAGGCCACCACAGACTGGCACAATTTCTCTTAGAAGCAGTGTGAGGAGTTGGTAGGTAAGGAGCCTAAGACACACAGTGGACACACTCTTCCTGGACAGTTGTAAATATGCACAACAGCCATGACTCTACAAAGCAGTTTGGGCAGCTTTTCCTTGCCACAGCTATAGTATTCCCTTTCTTCAGATGCTGCAAGTACAGAAAAAAAGGCAAGCATAAAGACAAGCAGGAACAACTCTTTTTGGCACAGCTCCACTTTCTGCCAAAACATCTCTGGGCTCATAAAATACACATGAACTGGTAGGAGAAGCTGATGCTGCAAACCTGGGAGTAACCAGCGGTGTCTACAAAACATCAGAGTGATAAAAAATAGCTTAACCTGAAGCCAGCAGGCAACCAAAAACAGCTCATCTCTTCAGAAATGTGTGGCCATAAACATTTCAAAAACTGACACTTTCCAACTGTTCACAATCAGTTGCGGGAAGTTTCTGCAGCTGGATCAATGGCTGGCACTTGTGGAGGGGGCTGGCACAGCTCTGAAGGGTACAGTGTAACAGGTGCTGGTAAACAACAGGTTATTGACTGCTTTGAGCATAAGGGATTATATTTAATTTCTGTAGGATAACTGCAAGAGCCCTTCTTGCTGATATTTGACCTCCATGCCAGGCCTCCCAGTTCATAAAGAGGTACCCGAGAAGCAAATCATCGAGTCAGATTATATAAGGAGCGTTTGAGCACGCTTACCTATTTTCTATACTAAAATCAGGCAACTGTCTGAAGGGAGCAAATGCCACAGACATTCAGAGTATCTTCAATCCCTTGCTCCAGCAGTCCCTGGTCCATCAAAACAGCCCATGAAGCCTGTGGCTGGCTGTTCAGATCACAGAAAATTTTTACAGATCCATAACTGCACACTGATGACAGCAGAGTGTGCCTTTGGGAGAGGGAAGGGCAGAAGGCAAGTGGAAGGTGGGACGCAGATGAACAAGACTTCAATTCAAACAGCATATTTTATCCTGCACATCACCTGCAGAAAGGAGGGAATGTCACAGACATGTTGCAAACACATCAAATAGCTCAGGCAATTCCCACTCCCGAGTGACAAAGCCACTGGGCGTGCTGCCAGGCAGCCCTCCTGAACCTGCCCTCCTGAAGAAAGGGAAGCAGCATTTCCACCCCAAGATTTGCCTCAAGCTTAGAGCCGCTTACTCCAGCACAGAAGCTCACCCTCAGTGCCAAGCCTTGGTGGGCTTTGCGTGAGGGGTTTTATACTCTCCTGTGCTGGTTTTGTATGCCTTGTCTTCCTTTATTAATTTTAAACAGAATGGAGGGATGTAAATTCACCATTGGGGATATGTCAGTGTTTGCTCAACATGCTCTATATACCTTTATTAATTTTGTATTGAATGGTGGATGTGATTTCACCCCAGAGGGAAATCAGGGATAGCAAAAGGTCTTTCCCACAGCAGGACAGCAGTGAGGAAGGGAATGTAATTTCTCTGTGGATTTATTTTGAGTGACTTATGTGCTTCCGTGGGTTTCTAAAGCTGAAGAATTTTGAGCTTTCATGAACAGGCAGTTTCAGTGCCATGACCCACCAGTATAAAGATGTTTATTAACTTAATGTAGCATTTGTTATTCAAGTCTTTCTGCTTAGAGTACATTTTAAAAGCAGCAGATGATGCCTTCTTATAGTCCAAGAACAGTATGTAAAGAGGGAAATTTAAAAGATTTCAAAATTGAGACCTATTTTTAAATAAGACTTATTCTTTAACAGTACAAATGCATAAACGCCATATGAACTACAAAAGGGTTGTTATTTGACACAGGTTTACAAGGTTTAACTCTTGGCCACAAAGTTTAATTCTTGGCTCACTGCAAAAATTGCCTGTATCTGTGAGAACAGCTTGGCAGCCTGTCATTTCCAACAGTGCAATTCCCAGCCCTCAAACAAGCCAACACTTGGCTTGGAGCATGCAGGGATACTCAATGCCCTGGACCGATGGAGATGTTGTGAAGTTGCTTACTTGTAGATAGCTCTTTGCTATCAACTTCCAATTCACACAGTATGGTTGCACTCCAGCATATCCCTTTGTTTAGACTCTTGGTCCCAGGATATATCTTAATTCACTAGTACCATGACAATGAAGGGAATGTTCCCTTTTTTTGTCTGTCCTATTTACTTTTGAAGAAAAAAAGTTTTCACCAAACCCTCGTGCCTCCCTCAGTTTCCAGAGATTCCTAGATTGCATCTTCTTCATACTCAGCTTTGCCAAATGCAATAAAATAATGAACAGTGGTGTCCTGAAGGATCTGGGCATTTCATGTATGACAGTCAAAAAGCACAGAAGCAACAGGTGCTGTTTATTGTTCAGTTGTTCACTGCACACATTTCACCCGCATTTCATCATGTATTTCCTCACTCACATTTCTGCAATGCAGATACAGAGGCTGCTCCACTTTTCGAACCCTCTGAGTGTGACAGGTGTCTTTTCCTCTACTGACTATCCGAGCACAAAGTCTGTGAGTTCGTAACTCATCTCCAGCTCCACCAGCACCCAAAGACTGAAACCCAGCCTCATGTTTACTGCACAGGGCAATTGAGATGGTGATTCCTCTATACTGCTGAGGCCTCTGTGACTCCTTGGTCCAGGGAAGGTGGCCATGGGGTGAAGCTATCAATGAACAGCAATTTGGGGAATGTTTGCTATGTAAGGAAGATGAATATCCTCATGGATGGCCTAATGCTTTTGTTTGCCCTTCCCCAGGCACCTGGGGAAGAAAGCTGACATGGGAGAAAGCTGACCACATGGAAGAAAGACATGGAAGAAAGCTGACCACACAGCAAAAGACAAGCTTTACTGATCAGAAGATGCCACAGCAAAATTTATACTTCTAAAGACTTACTAGGATTTATGCTGCTGAACAATGCCTTACTGAGACTTCTTCTCAAAACAAACTTCAAATGGTGAACTGAATTAATTATTTGCTTGAGCAAAACATACTACATGCTTGAAAACTGAATTAATGACTAGCTGGCTCTCCCTGCACACGTACTAGTGATTCTTTTCCTACACTGGTGCAGGTGGCACATGAACTCCTTGTGTGACTGACAGCAAGGGCAGAAAGTTTCTGCACTGAGAAACACAGTTTCCATTTTGAGCACCAGAAAGAGCAGAACTACTTCATTTGAAAAATGAGCGAAGGAAGCAGGAGAGAAAGGGAATAGGGAAGTGCAGCTGGCTGTCATGGGCTCTTTAGGTCAGCACTTTTATACCTGCTGAACACAGCTGGATTTTGAACACATGGGAGGGAAAGAGGAAGGGCAGGATTTGGAAACTGGCTCACATCCATCCAAGATGATACCATGCAATCCAGAGAAGAAGTAATAAATACCAGGTACATGTCACAGCACACAATGCTAACAGCCTTTAATAATGGCTAATGCAACATTACTCACCAGCCTCCTTGCTGTGCTGCCAGCAGCCTGGGTGTTACCTAGGACTGAAGGCACGCAGGCAGGCAGTGAGGCAGGGAGAAAAGGAAGACAGGCAGCCCAACCTAACTGTGAGCATCTTGTTCAGGTTCCTTCTTACTGACCTCATGTAGGAGTACAGGAGTCAGCCAGTGTTCCACATCATTTCTATTAGCTGTGTCCTTACCCTGGTTTCAGCTAGGACAGGGTTAATTTTCTTCCTAGTAGCTAGTATGGTGCTGTGTTTTGGATGTAGCATGAGAATAAGGCTGATAACACACTGATGTTTTAGTTGTTGCTAAGTAGTGCTTACACTGAGTCAAGGACTGCTCACGTTCCCATGCTCTGCCAATCAAGGAGTCGAGAGGGAGTATGTCCAGGACAGATGATCCCAGCTGATCAATGGGATATTTCATACCATAGAAGATCATGCTCAGAAATGGGCAGGGCATTTGCTCATTTGGTGGTGAACAACTGTGTTGTGCACCACTTGTTTTTCTTGGGATTTATTTCTCTCTTATTTTTTCATTACTCAGTAACTACTATTATCATCATAAGCAGCATTATTATTGCTATTGTTGATATTAAATTTATTTTTACTTCATTTATTAAACTGCTCTTATCTCAACCCACAACTTTTACTTTTTTTCCCAATTCTCCTCCCCACAGGATGGGGTGAGTGAGTGGCTGCATGGTACTTAGTTCCTGGCTGGGATTAAACCACAGCAGTTCTGGACAAGCCACAGGTCAGCAGTGGTATTCTGTGCCCAGCTCCTCACCAAGTCCTCCAAAAACAGAGGAGAGAATGACGCCTTAAGTTTTAGCTTTCATATTTTCCAGGTTCTGTACTGCATTAGTACATAACTCTGAAGTTCATATAAAGTGTTAGCAAGTTCTCTTCACAGTTTAGTTAGACAAAACAATCCTTTTCCAGCCTAAGAACCAAGGACACCATTGCAGCTTCACGCCCAAGAAGTGTAAACAACAGCGAATTGAGGAGAGCAATCTGGGAGGATACTGTCTCTGTCCTTCACCTTCCTGCAGCTGTCTTGCTCTCCTCTCTTTTTAGTGGAACTGTTTATAAAACTTTGGATGAAAACTGCATTCAGTCATTGCCTCTCTTCACCCTGGAGAAGAGAAGGCTCGGGGGACCTCATCACAGTATTCCAGTACTTAAAGGACAGCTACAAAGAGAATGGAGGCTTTCTCTTTGCAAGGAGACATAGGGAAAAGACAAAGGGCAAGGGATAAAAGTTGTGTCAAGAGAGGTTTCAGCTCAATACGAAAAATAAATTTTTACTCTGGGAATAATCAACCACTGGAACAACCTCCCAAGGGGTGTGGTAGAATTTCTGTCTCTGGAGGTTTTCCAGATGCAATTGGACAGGGTGCTAGATAATCTTATCTAAGCTTCTTTTCCCACAAAATGTTGGACAGATGATCTTTCAAGGTCTCTTCCAATCTGGGCTGTTCTGTGATTCTGTAACTAGCTATCCTCCAAATCCTATTTCTCTGGAGACTGATTCCCAGAGCTTCCCGTCCAGACCTTCAAAGCTGCCTGTATCATCTGCTCTCTCTCTCTGAGGATAAGGTGGTCACAGAATAATTTATATTGGAAGGACCACTGAGGGTCCTCTTGTGCTTAAAGGAGATTGCTCAGAGTCTTCTCCAGTCAAGCTTTTTACAGCTTTAAGGTTGGAGATATCACAGCCTCTCTGGACAATTTGTGTCAGTCTTTGCTCACACCTATGGTGACTTTTTCCATCCAAATATATACAGTCAGGATTTCAAATGTTCCAAATTGTGTCTGTTCTTATCATCATGCACCTTTGAAAAGAGTCTGACTTATGCATCCCCTCCCATTAGGTAGTCTTAGACAGCAATAAGATTCCCCAATGACCTTCCCTTGATCTGAACAGTCCCAGATCTCTCCACTTCTTCTCATATATCCTCTGCTCCAGCTCACTGTACACCTTGGTAGTCTTCTAGGGGCCTTGCTTCAGTCTGCCTATGCCTTTCTTCTACTGGGAAGCCCAAAACCAGATACAGTACTTCAGATGTGGTCTCACATGTGCTGAATGAAGTACAATTATGACTTCCAACCAAGCTAGGCTCAGCTAAAAGTATCCAGGGGTCAGCAGAGCACAGAGCTAGAACAAAACACCCTACAAATACGTGCCCAAATGTGAGCAAAATAGACAGAGTTTTACTATGACTGGAGTAGCACTGAAAGAGAGATTAAAGTCAGCCACCCAAGCCCAGAGCAGTAGCAGGCTCACAGGTAAGGCAGCCCAGCTAGTTGGGAGAGACTGGACAGATATGAGGGGAGGAAGGTAGGAAACACCATAATATTTCAGAGCACATAACCACTTAAATTAAAGCAGCTACAACTGAGCTTGAATTACTGCTGATCCTAACAGGAATAAAAACAGCACTAATTTCTCCATTATAATATAATGGAAAACTGTATCATGCAAAGACAGATTTTCTTATTATCAGTGTAGCATGATTAGACACTGTACAGCACCATCATGAACACATGACAAAATGGGCCAAAAGTGGTATCAACCAATTGACCGTGGAGGCATTTCTGCAACACAGAATATATACATGAAGACTGCAATCCATACAATCTTTGTGAAGAGATTACATATTTGCATCTGCTATCCAAACCAATGATATCCTGAAAATTTAAAAAAAAAAGAAAAATAATTGCTTGGCAAAGCATCATCTCCAATACACAATACCAAAACTTCCATATACCTTGAAATGAGACCACTAATAACAAGAGGGAAAAAATTCCTAAGAGATAACAGAAAGAAAACATATTCACAAAGGGGAAGGAAAAATAGTGATGTGTCTACCACCTTTGTGAGTAACTCCCTCAAGAAAGAGTCATTTTAGCATTAGGACCATGAAGTGTGCCTGAGACATGGTAGCAGTAGTAAGGATAGAGAAAACAACAGCCTGGAGGAGAATGCTTTCATCAGGCCTGCAAATCTTGTCCCTGCTAACAAAAAAGGAACTTTGCATTGCCATGGGGGATTTTTGGCAGCAACAGCAGCACAAATTGAATCCCTATCAAGACTTGATCATAAGGAACAGTCAAAAACAAAACAAGGTTTCTTCTTACTCTGTTACTGGAGGAAAAAAAAAAAAGGAATGAAGGAGGCTCTTATGCCAGGAATAGTCCTCAAAGCACTGGAGTAAAGTTCTGGTCAGTTCAATGATTTGGAAATCTGCTCATGAAAGTCTGGTTAACATTTAAGGAATTACTCAGATGAGTAACTGCCTGTCATGGCAGTTTTCTGCCAACTGGACACTTTTCTGCCAACACAGATTTCCTATGTGGACAAGACTTTCCCCAAGTCCCTTCCAGTGATCAGAAACATTGTCCACTTCTCCCATTTTCCTGGAAGGAAGGCATTAAAAATGTCAAAAGTTATTGAGTTATACAAACTTACTCTTCTGTCTTTTTTTTCCTTTTTTTTTTTTTAAAAAACTTTTCCCTCTGTCAAAAGAGGCATATTCTGATTTCTTTTGTTACTGGCTTGTTACAGAGAGTTACTTGCAATAAAGTCTTATCCTTGACCCAGCAAAATTTATGTAGGTTTATACAAAGCAGAAAAAGATCTTTTCCACTGAACTGTCTCCTCTAAAACCTGAGTCCATGACTCTAGACACAAAATACTTTTAGCAAGGGTAGAAGCACTTGCCATGTTTGTATTTAATTTAAGTAATGTGATGAGAATAGGGCCACACAATGATTTTTTGTGGTTGGGAGAGGTTAGCAGCACAAGTGAGGTTGAAAACTGCTGTCTTAAACTACTCAAGAGCAAAGCCACAATATGGAAATACATTATTTTTTTGGACTACAGACTAGAGGAATGAGCAATGCTGGTGGGGGTTCCACAAGACTACTTCTGACTAGAAAAACTGCTTTGATGGAGATTTGCTGGAGCTCCTTGCTGGCCTCCACTGTCACTCACAGTCATGTGTCACATAATTAAGCCTGAAGGGGATATATGTGTGTCTCATCATGCCCACATGAACATACAAAAAGGGTCTGCTTGAGCAGAGTGGAGGATTTCTGGATTTCTATCAGCCAGAATCAGTGGGTACACCTGAGGGATTCTGTGGTACCAGGTCACTGCAGTAACGAGCAGGCAGATGCCCTTGACAGAGGGAAAGGTCATTATTTTTCTGCACAGTTTTCCTACCCACATCACTAGCCAGCTCACTTCCAGTTTGGCAAGCTGCTCTTTAAGCAGAAATCAGCCTGAGAGAGACTTTAAGAAATGAAAAGTATAATTAGGATCTGTTATATTTGGGATGTGTCTTTGCCATGTTACCGCTGACTTTGGAACCTGCAATTACTGGCAGAAAGCTTTTAGCAAAGAAAAATTTGAATGAAATAAAAATAAACAGCTCCTCCAAAAAACAGCAATCATGTATCAGGGTGTGTCATCCAAGGGAGAATCTTAATGGCATCCTTTCACATCCCCATAGCCCTGCAAATGGAAAGATTCTGCAGAACTAGCCTGTGTCTACTAAACACCAAAGAGCAGAATAATTCTGCACTGGAATGCATTCTTCAAGCACTTCTTCTGGAATTAATACTAAAATTGCAAAGTGTCTGCACTCCAACCACTACAGCCACATAAAGTAAGGCTGTTTGGAACAAAACAGGTTCCTCCTGTGCCTGCAAGAGACTTGTATGTGCATTTCTGATATGCACATTGCTAAAGTATCTGTGTCATGAGCTGATAAAGCAAATACTAATAAAATAATGGACAAGCTGCATGCACAGGCAGCTCTTACACTGAAAACTAATTACAAACAGAGGTCACCTCTGGAAAAGATGGAGATAGGGCCTCCAGTAGCCTAATCCTAAAAGCCATACTCTCAAAAGAACAGCAGCCCTTTGCGCACATGAACTTCTGGGTTTGCAAGTACATATGCATATTAAAAATCATAAAAGCAAGACATCTGTGAGGGATGAAATCTCTCATAAAGCATTTCCAAGACCAGGGACAGTCTGCATGTATGGTAGCATACAGTGTATTTTGCATCCTACAAGCACAAGTGGGGTTCTTCTCTGAAATACAAGTTTCTACTTTTGTAAATGCTCTTCAGTTAGACTGAAATATTCAAATTCTAATTTTTAAGCTTTCAAACACAGAAACTGTTAAAAAATTAGAAAAGTATTTTAATGGGGTGAAACAGGGTCACAAAGGAAGCCTGAGCCTGTTTTGAGAACTGGTTCAGAAAAGAAGCCCTTACAATTTGACTACAAGTTTGCAAAGACAATTCTCCAGATTTCTGCAAGGTCATTTCAGGTAAGGGTTTGAAAAGCACACTGTTTCTTTAGATATCCGGGTGTATATCCAGCAGGAATTAGAACAGCAAGAAAATCTGTTTTGTTCTGTCTGCCTGGAATCTGTCACCTTTTAAATCAACTTCTTAAAAACACTAGTTTCCATCTGCCAACAGCACCACAGTGTATATATATACATATATATATAGTGCTTTAAGTGCAGAAGAGGATATCGAGTCCCTCAGAAAACCCATGCTGTTATGTTAAGGACATATTTTGATGATATTTCCTACAAGTTTCCAAGTGATGGCTGTGTCAGCAAGCTCTGGCACAGAATAGCAGCCAGCTGGGTGTGGACTAGACAGCATGTGGACAGGAGTCAGGCTGAGGACAGCACTGGAGCCAGAACGGTTGTATCTGTACTGGAAATAAGGCTCTCATTTCTAAAGCATTTGCAGGATACACCCCCTCTAGGAAAAAAAAAAAAGAAGCAAAAAAAGAAACACTTGATTTTAAATTAGTCTTTAAATCTACATTACTTAGAATTATGTTTTAAGAGGATTTATGACTAAGAAGGATGGGGAAAAAAAAGACTTCTATATTATTAGCTGCAATTTTGAGGAGGATATCACAGAAATTATCTTTAAAGGTCTAGTCCTGGTGGTTCATATAGATGTAAATTGTTCTGTAGCACCCACTTGCTAGATGGAGAAAAGTGTGCAGGTTTAAACTGGCTGCATTATTGTTGGCATAAATTTACTCAAATTAGTCAGAGAGCTGGAAATGTCCTGCTTAAAAAAAAAACCCAAGAAGAAGTTAATATATATTTGCAGGGCAGCTTGGAAGATCTTATGAAAAAATGTTTTCAAAAATATTTTTTCTCCACTGAACAGCTCAGAGAAGTATGTCCCTGACAAAGGCCCATAAGGGGCAAAGACACTGCATATTTGTTCTCTTTTGCTCTTTACAAATGAAGCAAACTACAGTTAATATATTATGCATGTCTTTCAGCATATTTTTATTTAGCCTGCTGTGCCTTGGGAACTTTCACTTTGTTTTGTTTTGCCTTGGGAACTTTGATTTGATTTTGTTTTTCTGGCTATAGCAAAAGTGAAGTATTAGGGCAGGACATCAACCAATCTACAGCACGTGAGATTTGTTTAGATTTCAATGAAACAACCTCCCAACAACTCTTTTCCACTCCCTTATCTTATCAGTCACCAAACCACTCTCCACAAGCTGGCTTGTCAGAGGAACAACATGGGCCAGTTGTTATAAGTAATTTCATTTCTCATTAACAGGATCTGTTGTTTCACCTGCAAGAATAAGACAGACTTTTCCAGTAAGACACTACAGGGTCTCAGTCCTGTACAGTTTGGGTACAGAGTCCAATCTGTGCCTTATACTATTTGAATTCCTATTAAGGTTGTGATTAAAACGGGTAAGCAAAAGATATTCTTCAGTGGCAAGGAATTTACTCCTACTGCAGAACTGAAAGAGGGAAAGTGAACAGCAAAGCCTGTGGGAGAAAGAAGGGGAAGAGAGGACAATTGCCAGATTAGACAGTCACTACATTCACAACTCAGTTACCTTTTAATTTTATTTGGGGATGGGGAGGGGGAGGCTCTTTTAGCTTTTAGCAGCATACAGGAAAGGTGAGGAGCAAGAATGGATTGCAGAAAGCAGAACCAAAGAGATGGGAATGAAGGTTGAAGGGTTTTGATGGGGCTGAAAATCATGTTCTGAGTAAATAACCAACAGAGTGAGGCAAAGAGTGGGAAAAAAAAAAGTTAGAGATTATCTGCAAGGGCAGGAGTACAGAAAGGAATGGTCACACACAGCACTGAGGGCTGTGCAGGCTCTCCCCCAGCAGTATTTGCCTCTATCCTGCCCTACACCACCAGCTGGAGGGCAGCATCTATACACCACTGCCACAATAAATTGGTATTCTTGGGTAGCTAATTTTCCCCCTCCTTTGCTTCCAAAAGGATATCCTCATTCAGTCCCTAACTTTTGTAAAACCCTTTTCCAGCCTGGGGCAAAGACAGAAGCGTGCCTACACGGACAGACTCCTGGAGGGTCACTTTTTATTTTCTGAACGATACACAGAAATTGTCAGTCTGTCTGTATATGTCTAGACAGCAACATACAAATATGCTGCACTCCTCCTAATAAAGCTGCAAGGCAATTTGGACTGAACCAGCTCTGTTTCTTGCCTCTTCAAGGGCTTCAAGCTTAGTGGTCTCATGCAGCAGAACAAGTTATTCTGAAAGTCTCAGCAGAGAGACTGTCCTTCAAAGGTGGTAGAAGATGGTTTCAGGATGTCATCCTCCTCTGTCCTCTTGTTTGAGGACCAAATCAGTGGAATTCCTCTACTGTGAACAGCACCCAGGGGTGGAAATAATCTGCAACAAGAAATTTGCAGTCTCTCCTCTATGTGGCCCCACTTACAACCAAGTTTTCTTTCTTCCTACCACTGATTCTCTTTTTCTAGTGGTGATTTTGATTTTTTTCATGTGGGTTTTTTTCTTTTATACATATGTATTTATTTACTTATTTACCCTGGAACTGGTGGGACAGTGAAAAGGTGCAAATTAAGGCCTGAAGAGAAGCTCCTCAGATGCAAGCTGAAGGCACTGTCTGTCTGTCCAGGTGAAGAGGAAGGGAATTGTCTCATAATAAAACTAGTTCTAGTTCTGCCAGGTCCCCTCCCTTCCCCCATCCCTTCACTCTCCTGAGCTGTACTTTGTAGTGCAGTTCTACTCTTACCACAAGGTAGTCCCTGGACACGGTAAAATATCTGGGAATTACACTCTATAAGCCTGAATCAAGCAAGAACTTTCCTGGCTGAAAACAGCTGGGAAGATGAGCTGAAAAGGGCTGGGAAAACGGTTCCATAACCCTCAATGGCAATTCCTACTGGCATCTTGGTATCCCTCCTTTGGTAAAGCTTCCCAGGGTACTTCATATGGCTCCTATCAGATCCATAGGAAATTTAAAAGACAGTTGCTAAAGATGGACTGAAATACAAGCTGCTGAAGTGCCTTTTTGGTGACGTTACTTGTTCTTGGGCCTGATAGTTCTCAGCAGCAGGGACTGTAAATGCTGACAGCTGAGATCAGATTGGCAAAGCCAGGTCTGAAAGACAGCTGGCACAATTGCTCAGGTTAACCCCAGGCTGCCCACCACGATGCATATCTTCAAGTGAATATTGCAACTGTCAGGCACAGAGCAGCCAGAAAAAGGAGGGGAAAAAAAAGAGTCCCTGGGAGACAAAGGCACCTTTTGGTTGCCCATGAAAAAGTTCATTTTGGCTGCTTTAGCCCTAAAACTTTGCTGGTGACATAAGCATATTGAGACCAGAAAGTATAAGCTGTCTGACCAACAGCCCTGAAGATGACAGCACTGAAGCCAGCATCAGGGCTCAGCTAGGCATTATCTCTGACAACTACTGCTTCTGCAGTCACTGCTGCACCAAAGTATGGGACAATCCTGCTGAGTCACCAAAACCTGATTTTTTGTTTTGTGGCGTTGGCTGCAAAATGAAAAATCTAAGGATGTTTTTTCACTACTTCTCCAGCATTAAAGACAGACTCTTTTAACAAAGAAAAGAATGGTGTTGTCAGTATTAGATTACTCATCTGGCCAAAAACCTATGTCCACATTTAGATAAGAGAAGAAGTTTCTCTTTTGCCTCAGCTTCACCTGTAACTTAAAATAAGCTCTTCAAGGAAACAACCACCCCTTTTCCCTTCCCTCTGCCTAACCTAGTGCGTGGCATCTGAAAGGATTCCCTCTCCCCTTTGATACTAGTTGGAATTCATTTTCATCAGTCCTTTTTGTACAGGCTTTTGGAAGTGTTAACTCCACCATACCCACAGGAAGCTTGCCCCAGCCAAGGAGGCATGAGATGCATCAACCACCTCAGTGTTTCTTACACAGCCTCAGCATAAGCCCTCCTAAGTCCAAGTGCACCATGACAGGGTGCAGTGACTTACTGGGCCCTGAAAGTTGCCTATTTGCATCAGTGTACCACTGCACCTGATGGCATTAGATCTGTCTCTTAATAACAAGCCTAATGAGGCTAGAAATGGCAGCACTGGAGTGTCACACCCTGCCACAGAGACACTATTTCATTCTGGAAAATAATCAGTGCAGTTGTGACTCCTCTTTACTCTGCTACTATACTTGGGATGCGAGCCCCAAGGTGAGGCCAGAATTAACTGCTCTGGTTCTGCCATTCTTCCAGTCCCTCCCTTAACACTCAGTGTGTAGTTGGTTTCCTTAGTAGAATAAAACCCAATCCAGCTTTTCCAGACTAAAGAGGAGAACAGAAAACCTCTACAAGGAGAATAGAAAAAGTGATATCCATAAAACACTTCCATCAGCTTTAACTTCATGCATTCAATACTTCTAATCATCCTCTTTTCAAGCAAGTAACAGAACCATCACACACTTATGCTAATAAAGAAAATGTAATATCCTCTTCCTCCCTGTTCTCTTTTCTCCCTGGGGTTCACATATTAAAAAAGGGACCCTCTAAATGATGTTTAGAAAAGCTTCCAACTATTTATTCACTTTCTTTTATCACTGTGCTGAGGTTGCACCCAGCTGATACAGAGGTTTGGTTTTTCCAGCTGGGAATCAGACTGAGGCACAGCAGTAGAAGCAGCAGTCAGATCCCACTGGCAAGACACAAATTTTCAAAGCTGTTGTGAGTATGAACTCATTTAAAAATCATTTAAAAGCCATTTAAATTAATTACAAAAAAAAAAAAAAAAACAAAAAGGAAGAAAGCTTACCTTACTAACAGCTTTAGGGCCTCTACTACATCTCATCTCTCAGGCTGGATCCCAGATGGTCAGAGCACCAAATTGCTATTTGAGTTTTAATTATTCTTGTTATTATATTCAAGGTATGACTGGAGACAAATTATGAAGCCTCTTATGAGTGATCAGGAAGTAGGCACACATAAAGAGTATCAAAAGGCCATGATACCTTGCACTATGGCAAGGCTTGGGTCACCAAACTGTCCTATGCAGATCTGCCACCATTAGAAAAGCCACAGGCAAACACAGCATTTGGAAAGACTTTGCCCTGCTAACATTCATGCACCATGTTCCCTATTGGAGATGCTTCTGCAATTTGGGTTTGCTTGCAACACTTTTCAAACACTAGCAGAGGTTCCCAAGCTGGCCACCTATGGCCTTGAGTAAAGATTACTACAGAGCTGATTTGAGGTGCTGACTTGAGTCTTGGTACCATTCTACTTCATCCATAGTAGGTGAGTTAAGCGCAGAATGATGGCATATGGGAAGAAATGCTGGTTTCCTGGCATTCCTCCACTCCCTGACCTTCATCCCATACTCAAATCCACACCATCATCGATACCACTCATGCACCAGGCTGGGTATCCTAACCAGCTTCAGGATGCAAGAAGGCAAGAAAAGAAAAGTCACCCCTGAGGAGAGACACAGCAGCTTGAACTCAGGTCTGAGGCAGAGGCAAGCAAACAGGCAGACAGGCACCCATTTCAAGATCTTGTTTGGCTGGTACTTTGGAGGTATTCCAGTTGCCTTTGCCATATTATTAATTCATGCCTTCTTCACACATCATTGCCTGACTTGGAGTTGCACAAAACCTAAACATATATTAAAAACACTATCATTGCATAAACAACTCATTAAAATGGATTTTAAATGGAGACTGCAAAACTAAAATAAACGAATCTAAACTAAGGGTAGAATGCCCTTAAAATTAGAGATTTATGCTTGACTGGAGAAAACAAACGAGAGACAGTTCTCTCATTTCAGCCCTACAGATATGCCTATCCAGCTGTATATCCTGTAACAACTAAAAAGGCAGATCCAATGTGATTTCTCTGCGGGCAAACACTAATCTCCTTGCTTTCACAGACAATGGAAAATAAACTTGAGTGTTTGCTAGTTTGGTTAGATTATTCCGAACAGACTATTTTCCGTAATTCCTCAAAATAGATGCTTTTAAAGATATGTTTATGCGCTCAGCAGTTGTCCCGCGCTTCATCCACCCATTATCTGAGCTGCAAAGTATGAGACAGAGCCTGCTCCACTTGATCAAAAAGACTGGTCTGATGATTTGCTGTAAGATTGTGCCCATACTAAGAAAGTCTGCCTTGAGGAAACCAATTTTTCTAACTCAGTGGGCATATATCAAGGAACAGTTTGGGTGCAAAGGGACCTTACATGTCATCTAATTCCAACCTCCCCGACATGTGCAGGGACACCTTCCACTGGACCAGGTTGCTCAAAGCCCCATCCAACCTGGCCTGGAACACTTTCAGGGATGGGGCTTCCACAATTTCCCTGGGCAACCTGTTGCATTGTTTCACCACCCTCTCAGTACAGAATTTCACCTAGTATGTAATCTAAACCTGCCCTCTTTCAGTTTAAGGTAATTTCTCATTGTCCTGTTTACATGCCCTTGTGAAACTTCCTCTCCAGCTCTCTTGTAGGACCCCTTTAGTTTCTGGAAGGTGCTGTAAGCTCTCTCCAGAGCTTTCTCTTCCCCAGACTGAAGAACCCCAACTCTCTCTGCCTGCCTTCACCAGAGAGTTGCTCCAGTCCTCTGATGATCTTTGTGGCCCTCTTCTGGAACCACTCCAACAGGTCTATTTCCTTCTTATGCTGGGAGCCCCAGAGATGGATACAGTATTCAACATTACCAAAAATCCTCTGAGACTGTGTTTTAAAGCCACTGAAATGACCTGGATTTTACAGCAGTATTCACTTCAAAATGCATAGATGCAGAAGCATTTTGAAATGTTCAGGATATCACAATAAGAAAAGAGATTGCCCTTATCCTCTGCCCACTAGGACTGCAAACACAGAATTTGACTTTCTGACAGTATTTTAAAAAAACATTTATAACTAGACTTACAGATCACAATTAACAGATAAGCAACCTAGCCAAAATAAAGACGGATCATTTAATGCAGCAAATTCAATATCACATTTAATGCTTTGGAAATCTTTCCTTCTATCTGCCTGCCAGGGTCAACATCTGCCTATTAATCTTTTCAGAACAATAAACATATCACTTTGAGGCATCATATTCTGATTATGGGACTGGCTATCAGAAGGTATGTGGCAACAATAAAAACTCAAGAGTACTTACTGCTTAGTATGCTTGAAATCTAGCACTTTTCAGCTTAATGCACTACTACTGGGAACACTAGTTACAACATTTAATTTCCAACAGACATGAAATGTTCAAACCCAAGCAGGAAACAAAATTAACTAGTCCAAACCACAACATTTTGAAGAGTAGTTTAAAATAACAGGATTTTCCATTACAAGCAGTAATATTTAACATATGATATCCGTGATTCTAAAACAAATTCCTGCATTTTGCCTTCTGTTTTCTTACTCATTATCCCACTTTGGAAAGGATGCCTCACAATAGGCATCTGTGGTGTTTTAATAAATAAACAATTTTCAGATAACTAAATAGTGTCACAATAAGAGCTAAATTTCCCAGCATCTATAATAAGAGAAATTACCATTTGATTCCTCATATTATTTTTTTAAAAATAGATTTTCACTTGGACCTTTAACAAACTATAGTCCTTTTCACTCAAGGGTGAGACACCAAACATAACGAGAGAAGAGGGAATTTCCCAACTCTGTAGCTCTGGTGTGAATCACAAAGGAAATTTTACACTTCCTTCCAAACAGATGTCATGGCAGAAGAAGTGGACACACCCTCTGCAGATGGATCTTTGAATGTCTCAATGCTGACAAAACATGTTTTAATTAAATTTTACATCCAGAATGACCCACTTCCATTTTTCATGAAGCTGTTGCAGCATCCCAGCAAAGGCTGTTCAACTTTTCCCTTGACTGTCATAAGCTTCCCAGAGTTGGGAAAGGCCTGTTAAAAGGACCTCGAAAACGACCTACCAGCTCAGTGCTCTTCCCAAAAGAAATTCTTCAAACATTTCTACAGTAAAAACGGCTGTTTTCACACTTGTGTAATGCTTTAATCTGAACTAAATGTGTCAGATAACAGAGCAGTATCTGTTACCACACTCAGTGCTATCAGTAGGGAACTCACCACTCTGAACATCACAAAATTTTTCTCCCAAATGGTGACTTTTGGTTTAGTGGATTTTTCATGGAAGACCTAAACAAAACAACTCTCAGTTGGAGACTTCCTCAGGAATCTGCCACAAGTCTCCTGAAATCGTGTAGTACTCAGATGCCACAAAACTAACACTGCTGCTGGTAAAAAGGGGAGAGATCCTATTGATGTAAGTGGTGCTGGTATGTGGTGCAGACACCAAATAACTGCATTTATTTTCTGCCTTTATTTTCTTCACCTGTCGTGTCCATCCTCACACTCCAGCGCAGAAGCTTATCCATTTTGGAGGTGGTTGATGTTTATAGTGCTGTCTTGGCACACCATGGAAAAGCAACAACGATGGGTTAAGTGTGCTATAATGTCTCCCTCAACTCCTCACAAACTTCATCCACTGTAGCTGCTGTCTTCAAAAGAGCTGAGAGCTCATGCTGCAGCTCACATGTAAAAATTTCTTCAGGTTCTTTCAGTTAACAAAACAGCACTGCAAAAATTAGAATGCTTCTGGCTGCCTGCAGATATTTTAACAAAATAGAAAAGAATATCCTTCAACCCACCTGCGAGTGACCCGCATTTGCTCTGTTGATAACAGCCCATGTTTCCTGCCACTCTTGCACAGCTTGAGAAAATTTGTACCACTCCTACTGCCTAAGCTCCTCTTGAAGAAAAACACTACTCAGACTGCATGAGCTCAAAAACATGAACCTTAAGATAAACCAATCTACCTTTAGACAGACCACACAATGTTAAGTGTGCTGAGCTAATTAGGAGCTGATGATTCTTCTCCACAAGAGAAGAGCTTCTATTAAGGGAAAATTCACATTCTACCAGATCAAGTTAACTAGTATGGGAGGGAGGAACAAAACAGAACTGTGGAGGAAAAAAAAAAAAAAACCTGTGAGAACTGTAGTAGAAGTTATTCAATAATTATGCGCTCCCTTTTTACAAAATCCCCAAATATCCAGGAAATCACAATCAATTCTACTTCATGTAATACATCTGGTGCAAAATCTGCTGGCTAGGTCTTTGATATTTTGAAAAACACCAGTAAGTGTCATAAATAAATCCTCTCTAGTTTTTTGGCTGCATAGCTCAATTAATATGTCAACAATATCACCATTATGAAAGCCCACCAATTTTCTGACTTGCTGGTATAACTGGATTTAAATTATTATATTTGAATAAAACTATGCCTGCAGTGTGGTATATCACTGGGGCTTCCATCTTTTTGTTCATTCAGCAAAGAGCTCTCCTGCACATTGTGAGGAACATTTGTCCTTTGTGACAAAGCCACGTCCACATTATAGTCTTGCATGGAAATCTTATGCAATGTCAGAAGTCTTCCCTTATGTCTGGGGAATACTTTGTCTGGACAGATAGAAACCAGAAAGCAATATGGAGAAACATTTCACCAAGAACAAATTACTTGTTGTGGATTTGTTTTGATTGCTACTAATTATTTCCACGATCTTTACTTCCGTGGCCCAAAAAGAGGTATTTTAAATTATGTTATTAAGTTGATACATTTGTGCTCATAAGAAGGAATCCAGAAACCACTGTTTCACATCTGCTGTTTTTCATTTTGTACTTTCCAATTCCAAGGTTTCTCACTGACTGCACAGCACATAGCCCCTCCTGCTTTCTCTTCCCTCTCAACCAAAAATAGAGAAAAAAGCCAACCCACATCAAACCACACTAAAATATATTCAACTTGTACTATCTTAATACTCCTTAATATTTTGGAGCTTTATAAAAATTTCAAAATTTTGTGTCTCTATTTGTTCTTTTCCAATAAGCCCCTCAAGACAATAGCTGAAACATACAGTTATTTTTTAAACAAGCCTCTCTTGCTCTTGGCAAATATTTAAGTAATGCCTTTTGCCAGATTCCTTGCCAACATGAACTGCCTGGCTCCTTCCCATGGGGTTTACAGCCTCAAATGTGTACTCACCCAGAAATGCTGGGGAAAAATAGGGAAACTAATGTAATTGGTAAGTTAAAAAGTAAATATGCGAGATCAATATAGCTTACGGTAAAGCCAGCATCCTTCAGCATGACTCACATTAATCCAATACGGATCGTACACACTGCTTTCAGATGAAGAAGCTACAGCATCTTGAAGTCCTAACAACTTTTATAGCACGTCCTTGAAGTGTCCTGTTCCTTTCATCACTGCTGAGAAAATATCACAATCCCTTTACATTTTCTACCCATAATGATAGGGTGAGCAGTGCTGAGAAAAAAAATGCAATCACAATAACAGAGGAAAAAACCCCATGATTCATAGGCATAGAAAGTAAATCGCTAGGAAAACCTGTCTTATCCTCCTCTTTATTTTGCTCATAGGCCAAACAATCTTAATGAAGCCTCCTCCACACTCACTTTATTGTTTGCTGTCATATAGAGCACAGTGTTTTCAAACTCCTTAGTTACTCTTAAAAGCTATGCTAGAAGTCCTGCATGGGTTATACTGGATGTTTGCTGAAGACCTGCTACAACTGAAAGTATCCAAGCTAAAGGATAGTGCCATGCTCTGCTCTGTGATTTACCTGCCAGTATCAGGTAAAGTTGTCAGTCGAAAACTACGAATGATGATTACTCCCTCTGGGTAATCCACATCAGAAAAGGAAAGGTGCTGCTATCTAACTGCCTAACTTCCCTCTAACTTTCAACATACAAATGAAGGTTGTTAGCTGCCTGCAATTTTATCTCTTTACCTGAATAAAGGTGATAAATTACCCTATTACATTTTCATATGCAAATTTGAAGCTGGATTGATGTCAGATCAAGAATCTGCTTCAGCAAGTCTGCCTTGCTACATATTTTGTCAAGGACCTTTATCTGGTAGAAGAAGCAGAGGATAAAAAGCCTTTGGGCAATGGGGAGAAAACAGTGGAAAGGAGAGAACAAAGGTGCATTTGCAGTGTTGAGACATTACTGCACTGCCTTAGTCTGTTTTTCCTGGTTGGTATGGGTTGCAACGATAAAGTAACACAGATATCAGCATGACAACTTCCAAAATATTTTCCTGGGACCCCTGAACAGCCAAGCTAAAGTCTTTGCCATTGCATATTCATTGCTACCTGGAGCTCCTCAAACCAGCCAGATGTAATTGCTAGCCTGGAGAAAGCTGCCTTGAAGCGCTGAGCAGAGATTCAGAGTGCTTGGAAGGGGCTTCACCACATTTCCTCTGGTGTTTTTATTCTGCTCTTGGCACACTTGTTCCACCTATTCTCCCAACCTTGCTCCATGTTATGCTTTTCTACTTTTTCCCTTGGTTTCTTTTTCCCTTTGAGTGACTTCTCTCTCCACCTTTTCTTCTACTCTTCATGCTCAGCATAATATGATGAAGATGAAACAACGGCTGCATCTGAACATCATTCAAACCCATTCCCTTCTTCACGCTATTATTGACAAGCCTAAAGTCCAGTTCCAGTCACTTCCCGCCACTCCAAATTCTTGTTCTTCTTCTTTCACATAAAACATTCTCCCAGACACTCTCAGACAATTTCACTGTCTGAAATTACTGAGACACTAGTATTGACTGGTGTCAATACAGACAAAACAGATCAGCAAAGAAATGTCAGATATTGAAACTTAAATTACTAGCACTAATCAAGTCAGCAATTTTTTCAGACCATAGAAGAGATAGCTCAGAGATCTCAAAAGTAAGAGGTCAGTATGTAAATCTAACCAATAAACAAATTTAGGTCACATCCTATCCCAGAATAACCATGCCCATTTCCCACTGAGTCACAGTGTCTGGATGAAAAAATAACTCGAGTTTTAACCTTGTTTAATACTCTGAACAGGGGTCATCTAATAACAATCATCAGGACCTAATTGCCTGATGTCCAGAGCAAATGGGCAGATGATTCTCTGCTAGAAACCTTGTCTTTGTTCAACATCATCTCCAGGGATGTTGAATCTCTTGGGCTCGTGAAAGGAATGTAAAGGAAATAGTTTATACTAATTCAGAATATCTACAAAATGAATGGACTCATTAAAATCCTTAACAGCTGAAGCTGAATGGCTTAAACATACTGATTTTATGCAGACCTGTGGTGGTGAAATTCCAGTATAAGGTATAGTACTACCGTACTATTTTTTTTTCTTTAACATCATTTCCTGTTCATAGAACCATCTATTGATGATGGGCAGGCATAATCCATTAAATTCTTACTTTACGGATTTTTTTTTTGAACTATATGTTTATTGTAACAGAAAAATCCCTTACTTCTGAATTTATCCAGCTGTTTTGAAAACTGGATATGAAACTAAAAGAACAACATGGCCTTCTATGGTATCTTCAGACATGCTCCTGGAGAACTGAGTTTCTTTTTGTCTTTTCAATTCATTTCTCCCTGAACACCAGAAAGGAACTTGAAACAATGATTTCTTTCCCCCAACCACTACTGAAAAAACCCCAGTAATTTCACATATTTTCCCTTCAGACCAAGAATCTTGCAACCACTTCAGGACACGCTACGCACAGGAGGACCCGATACAAATATGTGACAGAACACTAATAACAGAGAGTTATGGTGACAGCTTCTCAGACACTATCACTTAATGTCAACAGGAATAGACTACTGTGTTAATCCTTCAGAATTCCGTTATAAGTTGTTTAAATATATTTATTTAATGAAAACCAGAAAACTTTCTATATAAACCCTGCAAAATTTCCAACAGCAGTAGACAAGAAACAGATCTATTTTCTTTTAACCTGTAAAAATCAGATGCCTTAAGGTAAATAATTGCACCTCTGAGTTGTTTGGGGTGGTTTTTTCCACATCTTTCTGTAGTCTTGAGATTAAATGAATATCTGCTTTACACTTCCCTGCAACTACATTTCAAATAAATACTCAGTGACAATTCTTGCCAAGTCTCTCCAGACTATTAACGATTCACTGAGTATTTCTGCACTTCTTTGGAAGGCAAAGATATAGGCAACACACCCATCATCACTGAGGGCTTGCATCATTGCTCTGAGCATATTTCCATCACCTCTGGAAAAGTTGTGCTTGTTTGTTGCTATTTCTTTATCCGTCAAGTCCTTGTTCCTGTCTTGGCAAGAGGAATTTTATAGCACAAGGCTTTTGCAGACAGAATTCTTCCTAAAACTTACTTTCTACTATATTTCATTTTAGAGTTTTAGCCATTTTTCCCGCCATCAGCAGCAACCGTGCTTTAACAATCAGCTGCTATTCACTTTGCAAAACAAGAATGTTTCCAGGAGCATGAAGCTTTGCCTAGATTGTTACAGGCTCACTCTTTCTCAATCCTTGTTGAGATCTGCCACAATGCAATATGTCATTGCTTCTCAGCACTTCAGATTTCAATTGACAGAATTTTCAAGTTTTGCAAAGATTTTAGCATGACTTTTCCATTTATCTTGTTTTTATTCTCCTTATGTACAGTGAAGAAATTGTACTTCTTAGGTAGGGTGGGTCTAAGAAAACCTAGAAACCCAGCTTGCTTTCTGTAACTGCTTGCAGGCAGCAGGAACGGGTGCCAGTTGCATTTGGAAGTATTGTTGTAGGCAGCAGTAGGTTCAGAGAGAATGTCATCTGCATCCAGTCAAAGCAAAGGACTCTCAGCAGGAAGAATGTTGTTTTTCCATCCTCAGAAAGACTCCAGCTCTCTGGTCTCCTTGCTGTGTAATGCTACTCCTGCTGTTTCCAAAAGCTCCAGGGCTCCTTTCACACCCCGTCCCACCCTCTTCCTTGAGATGAAGGTCTGGGATTTAATTTCAATTTACTTGTGCTCTCTTCCTTAAAAGTATCATTAAAGAATCTACGTGGGAGAAGCCCTATTTAAATCCATCTAGGTTCAACAATGGCAATAAAACATGATTGCATGGTTAAGCTCATAGAAAGCCAAGCACAAGACCTAGGCCAGAATTCTTTTAATCAAATAATTGCTATTCAGGCAAGACTTTGTATGCAACAATTATTTCTTTTTAAAAGCCCCCAAAGTACTTGAATGAACTCAAGCACTTGAGTGACTTTATTTAATTCCCATCATAATACTGTATTATAAATACATTGGAATATTTCTTAAGCTTTGTATATATTTTCTTTCCTAATCATACCACTAGAAAAATAATACCACACTCCGGGATAAAAGAAAAAACACTGTTATTGGGAAGAAGCTTCTTCTTTAGCTTGCCAAGCAGCTACCAGCCTTCCAAGCAGCAAAAACGCATACAGTTGAGCTGCTATACAACACAATCGGTTTGGAGAGTTGCTTTGCCGTTTCCAAATGTATAATGACTGTTCTGAAACGACTGTGTTTTGCATGAGGAGGATTTGAAGAGAAGCAGGTGGCCACTAACAACAGTAAACATTGTGCTGCTGTTAGGGATGCAGGAGGAGGAGGGCAAGAGCCTGATGGCAGAATATTTTGTTTCCCTATGACCATCTCAAAGAAGCTTCACTGCTGTGATACATCATCAGTCCACTGAAACTCAAGTCCCCAAAGGTTATCTCTTTTAAAATATGGTAATAACAATATAGCTAAATTGGTTTCTTGCTTTCTCTTGATGATTTCATCATAACAAAATTTTCATACTGAGTAGTGCTATGCACGAAGGACACCAAAGACTTTAGCATTTTTACAATATAGGTAATACAGAGGAAAGAAAAAGAGAGAGAGGGGAGGGGGAAGCATAAAAAATTTGAGGTTATTTACTTGCCTTTAATAGGCTTGGATTACTATAAAGAAATCCACCGTACCATGTAGACGTGACAGTGTCTGTGCTTCATCAAAATATTTTTAAACAGCAGCCTCTTTGTATCTATAGCATGGATTGAATTCTACTCACCACGCAATATTTTCAGAAAGATTTTCCACAAGAAGGATGATCTCAGATTCCACAAAATACATCTTACCTGCTTTGCTCACATTTCAAATTACCAGTCTAAATACTATTGGCAAAATCAAATACATATATACAAACATATATATATTTCCTTTGGGAAGAAATAATTGCAGCACTCTGGCTCTGTTAAGTTAGAGAGTATTCCCTGGCCAAGTCCCACTAATTATAACTCACACCACCAAAATCCTCACCAAATTGAAGGTCTGCAGGGCTGCAATCGTTTACGAAGAAAGTCAACCATGCCATTAGTAGGAGGTGAGCTGCGTGCTCTCCTCTTCTACCAAAAGAGCCTGAGTGGTTTTTGTACTTAATTAATCTACACCTGCTGTCATTTTTCTTGGGGTTGTGCCCATTTGTGCAGACTACCAAGATTACAGAATAGCAAAAATGCATCCAGCAAAGTGCCCTTAACAGGCATTTGCTTGCCAAAAGAGATCTATCTATATTCTCTGTGAGAGTTAGGAGCATTTATGGTTAAATGGGAAAACATATTAAGAGCTTCCCTGTTTCTTCTCCTCTGCAGGCTAATGCACTCCAGAAAACAGATTATGTTTCAAAAGACCAGGAATATGTCTGGAAGAGCTCCTTGTTAAACTACTGGCTACATACAGATAATACCATCCTGGGGACAATTTTCTTCCAGCTACTTTTAATGTGAAGTAGCATTTTCAAAATAATTTTTTCAGACAGCACTTCCACATGTGAAGCACTTGAATTTTGATGGCCTCAAAGTAACAGTAATATTGCCTTTGCTGTGGAGCCAACTCTGCAAGACACGAAACGTCCTTGACTTTCATTATTTAAAAGTGCACCTTTCCTAGTAGGATTTTACACTAAAAATAATCCTTTTATGAATGCAGAGGACCCAGCTGGAGTCCAAAAATAATACTAGTAGTGATGTTAATAATAATTCTAACAATGAGTAGTTTATTGAGTCTAGCAGAATTTTACCTTACAAAAGGAGATGTTCCATATCTTGGTTTTTCTAGCACAGTACCACTGTACCAACTTTTCAGTTCAACTTTTGTAGGTGCCTTCCCACCAAACTATTCTATTTTAGTACATGTATCATCAGATAGAAACTGTCACACATTGATGTTAAGAGTTTGGTCAAGTGCATGTTTGTTCATCCCAGGGCAGGAAATTCTCCTCCTAAAGCAGTGTGACAAACTTCACCTCTTTCTCAAGCAGATGCCTACACTCCTTCAGAGGGCAACCAATAAAGATCAGTGAAAATGCAGATTAAGATAAACATCTAAAGAGACAACTAGGACAGACAGCATCTCCTGCTTAAAAGCTAATGTTGGTATTTTGGAAATAACAATTATTCTATCAACTGATGCATGGTAAAGATAGGCAAATGAGGCAAGAGTTCACAATTATCTTTTTCTTACACATTCAGATATGCTAATACAGCTAACTTACGTCATATTACCTTTTAGCTTCTTGAACTGTTCCATTACTCTTCTGTTTTTGTACGCTCCACTTGTGCATTGCATAAGTATCACTTATTCAGTGAGAAGAAGGCAGGGGAGAGTGATGAACTTCCATTAAAATGGAAAACATGAGGCCAGAATATTTCATGTTAAGCATAGAGAGAAATTTGTTTTCTGATGAAAATAAAACAGATCCTTGAACTTAAAAGTCAATGACAGGAAAAAAAAATACCATGAAGATATGATTTATAGTAGTAAAAGAAAGTTAATCAGGAGTCAATAATTTTTCAAAGGGATTAATAGAGCATATGCACCATTATCCATAATGAGATAGGGTAAGTATAAGAAGCTCAATTTGCATGCTATTTGGATTAAATTGATATTTAAACTGTTGATATGTGAAGTGCTGTTGTTGTGACAGTAAAGGTAGAGGTCCTGTACAGCCTCTGAAAATTCATATAGTTCAGAGAAAATTACAAAAATTGCAATCCTTTTCATATCTAGTGGGATTTAGACTATACAAGAAGGATGGTTTAGATGACTAAATTTCCTTTTTTTATCATAAGGACAGAGGGCCTGGCTAAAAAAAAGGTATCAAGGTAACTTTTTGAATTCAGATGTATCTGCTTCTGGTATTCAACTAGGAATTTAATGCCAAATGGAAAACAGTAGGTAAGCATGAAAGCTGAAGTAATTTATCACTGCTATCTTTTCAACAGATAAGCATTTCTTTGTTTGAACAAGCACACATTACAGTACATGAAAAGAAAAATGTTTTGGACAGCACAGCTTCCATAGGGCTTCTACATAATGAAATCTCAGAAAACATTTAGTATAAAAGTTTTGCGCACAAAGAAGATTATTAATTTTCCTTCTGCATGACAAATAGATAAATACCTCTATACTAAACACAATTTTAAAGCACCATACACTGTTCAGGTTCATATTTTCAAGGCTTCAGAAAGCACTAAGAAAGGTACTCAAATTATTAATTTCTTGGCATATAAAGTTTAAAAAGGCCCAAACAATTCAACTGAGAACCAGTTTAGCTGATAGATAATAACAACTGTTTTTCTCTAGATTACCACTTACAAACCCAACATGGAAACACCCTGATTTATTTCCATTTTGTACATCAGTACCAGTCATAATGATGCCACAGACCCTCTTGCTGCAACACCACTTTCTTGTGTTTGTGCTGTCAGCAGCAGGCATATCAGCAATCTGGTTCACTTTTGGTCATCTCAGTGACTGATTGATGGAATTTAGTGAACCACTCTTCAGATGGTGCATGTCACATCCTAACTACTTTGGCTCAGCAAATTAGAGAAGAGTAAAGAACTATACAATCCCTTCTGCTCCCCAATGCTTATGAGGGAAAAATACAATTCCTAATTACATAGAAAATATAGCTGCCGTGAATAATAAGAAGTAGAAATAAAGGAGGTTGTATTTGTACCTATCAGATAAAATGGAAGAGATTCTAATACGTAGTCAGATGTGTTTTACAAGTGATAAAGACAACTGGAATCTGGAAGAATTAGCAGTAGAGGAAATAAATTATTATTTAGATTTTCTATTGTTTTCTCTCCTATATGAATAATGAAAGGCATCTATTGCATTGAGACTCTGGGGCCAGATGTGGCTCCTGACGCACTGATCCTATCAAAATGGAGGGAGGAAAAGAAGCTTTACGTAAAATTAAAGCCTATAGCAAACCAAAACCATTGTACCAAATATTTCCATCAGTGTAACCAATCTGCAGAGACAGAAAGTAAGTTGCCTGATCAACAGCTGAAGGCTATTGGAAAGAAAAGGAGAATCAAGTTCTCTTAAGACTGAATACAAGTACATAAAATAAGGAAAAAAGAACTAGAAGACTGTAGACAGTCAAAGAAGAAAAGTCAACAGAAAGGATCCCAGAGGTTCTTCTCTGTGTCACTGGATCTTTGAGGAAACCAAATAATCTAGAAACAAATAAAGAAAATACCTTTTTACAGTGGGAAGGAAAGGGAAGGGGAAGGAGAAGGGGAAGGGAAATGTGGAAGCCAGATACAAAGTTAAATCAGTGAGAAGAGAGAGAAGCTGCAGTATGCACAGTATCTTGTCCATTTTATTTCCATTTTCACAAAAGCAATTTCAAAGGCCACATAGTTTTTAAAAATGTAAAGATCTAGTCCAGGCTCACAGCCCTTGCACGTCGCATGTGGTGCTAACTTCCCTTTTGCCCTGGGCCTCCAAAAATACTCAGCCAAACTTGAAGGTAGAAGCAGATCTCTGAAGAAGACCATTCCTCTCCTAGTCCTTTAAAGACTTCTTGACTAGAGACAACATTTTCTGCACACTTCAAATCTTACAAGGATTCATATTTGAACTTTTAGCTTATGGCTCCCAGAAGAGGCTCAATTCAAGAAACTCAACTGATGGGCTTGCAAATCTGTCATATGCTTAGACAAAGACATTCACTACTTATAATTATGGTGAAGCTATGTACATTCTTCCATGGATGATAATCCCTTGCTCCTTTGGCCTAACATGACACAGTTCTGCGCACCTGACCAGGCAAAGCCTGGCACAATCCCAAACCAGCCTGTAAAGAGGCCAGAAGAGTGCCATAAAGAAGCCTTCACCAAAGAGCAATCTAGGAATGACAGGTATATGTGTATATCAATGGATGAATCTATAGCTGGGTCATGCCCACACCAGAAAAAATAATTTCTCAACAGTTTTTTCCCTTTCAGATTTTCAAAAGGACAATGTGAAAATTCATGTCTACAGAACTGGAGGAAAGGAGAAATGCAAGAAAGATGAAAATGTGGCACAATGAGGTGACAAACAAGACGGCAATAAGTCTGCAGTGTAAGAAAGTTATATAACCATTTTCTGAGTTGCCTGTACTTTCTGTACAACTCAGAAAAATACCTATACTCTACTAAGAGAGCAAGCAAGTCCCTGCACTGATTTAGGACAGTTGCATTTACCTTTCCTTTTAAGTCATCAGAGAGACAACTGTACATTGTGTAAATACAGTTGGGACACGAATTAATTTCAAACCCATCACATAATCTGATGAGATTTCCCTGGAGATCTCCTAGCATTTTACAGCACTGTGAGCCATTATTTCCATACTTATTGGAAATAACGTCTGAGCCCAGCCAAGGCACAATATTCCCACTGAGAGTTGTCATGACGGGAATGGAATTAATTCATATTGTCACTGGATGTATCCAGGGTCTTTTTGGAACTACCACCATGTACCCCAAAATATATTTTAATCCATGACAATACAGTATACCATATAACATATAATTTGGGTCATCCTAAATTTGGACATAGATTCCCTTTTACATACAGAGACCGCAAGTCACCTTTCCCTGTATTTACAGAAGCTTGATGCAGCTCCATCATCTTCAGTGGTTGAGCTCCTGGCTTATACCCCTGTGGAATCAGAACTGTATCTGTAACATAACAGAAGCATTCAAGATCCTTTTAAGATGCAATTTATTAGAGAGACAGACCTTAATCACAATAAGCTGTGATGCTGTCATACTTTAGAGGATAAGCAAGAAGCTATATATTTTTTATTACAGTTAAATTAATTCACACTTCTTATGAAGTTACTTATCTACTTTAAGCATTCTCCATGTGGCTGGTGTCACCAGACATGGACAGTTCCCTTTGTGCTTCTCTATAAAACCAGCCATGCTGGAATTTTTGGATGAACTGAAGACTCACCTATGTTAAAATAATTTTTAGATTTCCAAGCCATTCTCCAGAAAACTTTCACCAAATATTTCTGGGTTATTTTTGCAAGCAAATTTTCTCCATTTATAGTTGATCTGTTTTTCTTACCTGATTCATACAAGCATGCTTGTAACACTGCAATTTGTCACCACGGAAACAACTGTTTGGTCACCATAGATGATGTCACTGAATGAATCAAGTATGAAAATCATGGAAAATATTTTTTTAAAAATCCAAAAACATCAGCTTTCTAAACAAATTCATTAACAATTTGGAACTACTCGGAAATAAATTCAATTAAATATTATGCATTAGTTTCAGTTTTCAGAAATCTTCAAGGTTTTTTTTAACTTTTTATGTTTCTTTGTGGTTGGCAGACACTGAGCAAAATCCTGTAAAATGGATTCTAGCAGCCCCACCTCACAGCCAGCACCACAACTCACAATGAGATTGCTGCAGCTTCAAACCCATCTCTCCCAAAACTTTCACAGGAGGCTGAGACACAGCAGTCTTCTCCCTGAGGGTATGCTGAGACCTGACTTGTCCACTTAATTAGCCACTTAACCATTCTAGCAAAAGAGGCTGAACATGCAGCTGTCTGCAAACAGGCTACCATTGCCCAGCAGCTTTAAATATTATATATCTATATCTTTATCTATCTCCATTTTCCTGACAGAAATAACTGCAGGCCAGAAATCTTTTCAGCTGCTGTGCCCTACCCATGCGGATACTACACTGATGTCTATTTTATGGATCAATGTTGATTTTCATCCAGGATTCTGTAAAGCTTTGAGGCAAAAACCTTGGAAAGGGAAAAGAGATACCATTTCATAATCCAGGGCAGCCTTTTGGAGATTTACCCATAACTCAAGTACAAATCCAGAATAACCACACTTTTATTTAAATTGCATATTTCTGTATTTAGTAGGAAAGTAGATTAACTCATGTATTATTTTAGCTAACTTACAAATTTCTTATAGCTACTGGTAACACAGCTAAAAATGGCATTCCAAGGTGATTCTAATTTTAGAAATAATAGTTAACCTCATTTACCCTATTAAAGTTCTGTAATTTTGTCACATTTTGCATAAAAAGATAAGCTCAACTTTATTTCTCAAATTGTATCATTGATGCTGCCTTAGAAGTAGCCACTTTCATCACTATCACATGTAAAATCTCTGCGGGATTAAACTTCAAGAAACACTTTCACAAAAAATAAGTGCCTCTAATTAAATGTAATTAATTTATCAGTGCCCTGGAATTGCAAGTATTAAAAAATAATATAATCCTCAAGCATTTTTGCTTTGCATGTGATAAATGCTACAATCACTCTTTTCAGTGAAAATACAGAGGAAATATTATTAGGTGACAGCAAAGTTCATCACAGCAGGTCAATTGAGATTGTCAGGATTCATTAGCATGTGTGTGACTGGTAAATAATTGAGTTAATTTTAGGCTGAGTGACATATTTAGAAAACTATGAATCACCTTATTTTGTGAATTTAATCAACCTTTGCTCTTCCCTGGATAATTCAGTGTACATCTGCAATATTAAGTTGGAACCGACTCTTCACTCTGTTGCCCTCACAAATGCTAGTGGTTTGCAAAATTTCAAAACCATCAACTGTACTAAATGCTGGCCTATAATAAGGATTTCAATGCAAATAAAGCACCATAACTACAAAGAAAACAAAAGTTTAAAAACAACAAACAAGAAAACAAACAAAAGACCCCCGAAAGAACTCCCCAGAAGCTGAAGAAGTCACTTTCTTCAACTGAAGTTTTAGCAAGATTTATGCTGAAATCTGTATTTGCTCTGTCTCCAAGAATAAAAATGCTAAAGTCCGCAAGATAGCAAAGCAGAACAATTATTTCTCTGGAAACTTTCCCAAAAAATAGCTTCTGTTTGAAAAATTTAGTCAATCCTCAAATGCTTCTTTGTGACACTCTGTTAGCCCAATTATCTCACATTACAAAACAAAAACATTGCACTGCATATGGATGTTCCAGCTTTGGCTCTGAAAAATGCTACTTTCAACAGCAGGAAAGATCTTTTATCAAAACTTAGCTTCATTTGGAAGTAAGTCACAATTCCTAGCTAAATGAGCTATTCATTTACTTTTCATCGGATGTCTTCTGATCTGTTAGAGGGTTTCTCTTCATTTCTAGAAGACATTCTATTAGCATCAGATTTGATATTTAACATGACAATATTTAGGTAACAGTGGGCTTTTCTGTGTAAAATTTGAGCTGTGACATGCACTAGCAAAAAGGGCAATTACTCATCAGTTTTGTAGTTTGAATATGCAAACAAGTGGTTTGTGGATTACTGGCATCTACAGCTTGGGCTCTGACACTTAACTTATTAATACACAAAGCAATTAATGTAATTATAAATATGGAGAAAATATCAGCATTATTTACACTTGTTAGTTATTAGGAGATAAAATACTTTGTCAGCTGTTATACAATACAAATTGCAGCACAGCGTTTAATATGATTATAACACACATATATTCAAAGTACTACAGTTTATATTCTAGGTCTGTCCTCCAGGGATCAATTTATGATACTCTATGCTGGGTATTTTATCTTGACAAAATAAGGATATTTTGTTCACATGTAGTAACATTTAGCCACCCCACACCTTCTGTGTGGGTAGGATTCCAGATCCAACCCTTGAACAGTGAATAGGGAGACACATTGGGATGCACGGGAGGCACCATTAAGATCTACACAAAAAGCACCACACAAGTGTGCACCTGCCTCTCCAATTTGGAAACATTTTCCTCAAGCGAAAACATAACAGAACCAACAGCAGATTTTATGCATTTTCTTCACTTCTTGAGTGTTGAAGCTAAAAATCCCACTTTGGACATTTACCATCTACACCCTATGCATGCACAGGATGTAGTAGTGACAGGAAGTGGCTTTGCAGGGGATGTTTGGGAGGTCTACAGAAATGATCCATGCAATGTAACATGGACAAAACACATCACATAGGAGACTGCTGCTTTCTTCCATACTCAAATTCATTAATCCATTGTAGCAGAAGTGCCTTGGTTTTCCTTCATTTTCTTGCACTTGGAATTAAACTCCTGTTCAGAATTAATGGTGTTACAAACAGCAGCCGATCTTAAACAAGACTATTTCAAAGCTCCTTATTAGTGCTTTATTTCTTAAGTCTGACAGTTGTGGCACCCATTATTGACATCCTCAATTATTAACACCATGTGTTACTGGGTAGCATACAGCATGTTTAGCAGCAGGACTTGGCCACGACCATTCCAGTGAATTAGGAGAAGCTGCTCCCAAGTACCAAAGTGGTGTCCTTGTAATCACCTATCATAAACAGACATTTTCCTAGCTCTGCCAAAGGAGACAAATAGTTGCAACAGCATGCCAAGTCAGAAAAGCAAAATAACTTTGATTGATAAAAGGGACAACACAGCAGAGGTGCATATTACTAAAAACACAGTGCGCCTAGATGGGGAAGCAAATTAAAAATTAACAGGGAACTGCTAAAAGCTGACACTTTCCCTAACCAAAGCAAATTGTTACTGCCCAGTTCATAATGGCTGATGCACAGTCCTGCTTTATTTCCCAGCTGCTCCATGAGACTGATTCAAGCTCACTGAAAAACAGTCCTTTTTGGGTGCAGTCTCAAGTAAGAACAAGAACAGACCAAATATCTCAGTCTAATTGATTAAACAGTTCTGCTTAATATCATTATCAATGGTCTGGATAAGGGGATCAAGTGCACCCTCAGTCTCCTTGCAAAGGACACTAACTTGGGTGGGAATGGTGATCTGCTGGAGGGCAGGAAGGCTCTGCAGAAGGATCTGGACAGGCTGGATTGATGGGCCAAGAACAATTGTATGAGGTTCAACAAGGCCAAGTCCTGGGTCCCACTCTTGTGTCACAACAACCCCATGCTACAGGCTTTGGGAAAAATGGTTTGGAAAGCTGCCTGCTGTAAAAGGACCTGGGGGTGCTGGTTGACAGCCAGCTGAACATAAGCCAGCAATGTGTCCAGAGAAACTTTTCTATCAAATCATGGTCGGATAAGGGAGAAGTACTACTTCCCTACTGGTTACAGAACAGAAGAGCCACATGTTATTTTTTCCTGGTAACACTACTAAGCTAAAAGTCAGTTTGAAAGTGTTTCCAAAGAGGTAAAATATTTGTGTTTTTAAGAAAGCTCAATGCATAATTCAGACTATTTCAGACTATTCAGACTATTTCCTGACAGTTCTTTGTTTGATCAGAACACCTTCTTTTTCTTTAAAGAAGACTAATTTGCTTAGTTGGTATAGAGTATGTATTCACTGTCCCCCTTTCAGGTGTCACATTTCAACACAGTGTAAGTCACTCTGCACCTCTGGAAAGGTCTTGTGAGCCATACATGCCTTCAAGACTACCAGCCACTTCCCTGTCCCCTAGAGGAGGGGACAGCAAAAGGACTGCCTCCACAATGGGCGATCGCTGCCAGCTGTCACTCGACAGCAACGCCCATGCAGCAGTGCTCCATGTGAGGGGCTCCATGCCTTGTGCCAAGGCTTTGTTCCATGCACAGCCCTTCCAGATGAACTTCCCAGTTTCTGCCTGCTTGTCACATTTAACATTACTTTCTGTGTTTAATGTTTCAGGTTTGTGTGTAGTTTTTTTTTAAAAAAAAGAAACGCTGGAGTGTGCCAATTATTCCTCTGAGGTTTCAGAAGACAAACTTTGCAGTTCTTTCGCTGTTTGGCACAGGCTGCCACAGATGGAAGGCAGATATCTGTCCGCCAATGTTTAAAGAGGACCAGATTTTTTTGTTTAAAAATTTTTGCTGTTCAGCACTTACAGCCATGCAATCAGCCAGACCAACCCTTCCCTCCATAACAAATGCATTCACAAAATGAACAGGGGAGACCATTGCCTGCACAGGATTCACACACCCAGAGATGTCTGGGGTGCATTGGGACTGCCTTGATGGATAGTTGTGGAAGGAAAGGGGCCAACTTTTTCTAACCTGGCTTGAAAAGCTCTGAAACTCACACACCCTTCTACCGCAAGGGAGCTCATCTACTGACAAGGAAAACAAAGTTGTCCAGTAGCCTTTTTAGCAACATCAGCCAGGAATTTGCTAATTTTGAGTCGTTCCAACCCAAATATCTGAGGGAAGCTGTTGAATTGGTGCATGCTCTTGCTAAATCAGCTATGTTTCCTTGCCTGCTGATGGCTGCCAACTTAGCCTGACCTCAAATACTACAGCTTCCTCCCCCACAAAGTGTTACAGTCGCTCTCTGCTATCACACCTGATCTTTCACAAAAGTTCCTGCACCTTCTAGGCTTGTCACAACAGGCCTTCGAGCATAAGCTGAAGCCAACTTGACACAACAGATTTCCTTTTTCTCTTGGAGACACGCATATGCCACAGAGACTGCAGTTCACCACCTATACACTTCAAGCACTCCTGAGCACGCCTAAGTGGGATAGCACTTTTGCAAACTGGGTAGAACTGCTGCTTCCTTTTCTTCACCCCTTTTTTTTTTTCCCCTTTTAAAGTAAAAAGTTTGCTAAAGCAAGTCTGTTTGAGGTTAAGTTCCTAATTTATGCTCAGTGAGCTGTCTTGTGTTGTGTCCAAAACTGGCTCAGAAACACTGTCGACTTTTCCTGGAACCCCTATGCACAGCCTAGAAAATGAAGCTTTCTCTTCTGCTCCAACATCACTGGAGCCTGAATACTTCAAGGATTAAGGATTTCTTGCTTATGCAGAAGGGTGGTACCTGCATGACTGTGTGCATGCAAGGCAAAGTTTTCAGGAGCAGCAGAATGTAAGCTATGTCACCGAAGTCCTGCAGCGCTCACTCCTTTCTTCCTTTCCGCATGCCACCTTGGGGAACATTCAGGGAGAAAATGAATGCTGCAAAATGACAGGCACTGGGCAGTGTCTGGAGGAAAACAGGTAAACTTGCTACCCCAGGGACAAGGGCACGGATGGCAGGAGGGGACAATCCAGACGGCTGGTTCGCTCCCAGCTGGGGATTAAGAAGTCGCAGGTGAACCAGGGCCAAGTGCCTTACTAATAGCAGCAGCTTCCTGCTCAAAATAAGAAGCAGGTTCACACATTTGTTCTCCAGTTGGGTTCAGACATAAGCTGCAACACAGATGTTCACAGGGCAAAAAGGGGACACCCAGCAGAGCTGGCTGCAAAAGAAAATTTACAGAAATGACAGCAAGTTGCCTTTTACAGCAGGCTCTCTAGAGAGGCAGGAAAAGGGAAGCTCATTCCGCTATGTTTTTTTTTTCCTGAAACTCCTCCTTGTGTAAGGTCTCACTGCAGCTAATCTTCAGAGACTGCAAATGAATTAAGAAGAGCAGAAAACATAGGAAAGCAAAATAAGAAAGCAAAGTAGAAAACAAAGCAGAAGAAATGAGAGTGAAGAAATGTATCACAAAAGGGAGCAGTAAGGGCACACCAATAGATATGAGAAATATTAGGAAAACATAAGCATTGGAAATACTGCTCTTTTGCACACACTCTGAAAGGATGATTAGATATCTCATGGGATCCTCTGACAGGCCTGGACACAGGTCTGAACATCCAGGAGCCCTAGCAGTAGGACATTAGGTGATCCAGACAGGTACCTGACCCCATACATAAATTGGAGACAATGGTTCTTCTTCAGCTTTTGCTAAATATCTTGGGACCTACAGGTGAAGCACACTATGAAGATATGTTGCATTCAAATTCTTACAGAATAAGCAACTTAGTGCAAAAATCCATTTTTGTGAATTTCATGCATAAGTATTTAACCTCTCTCCATTTATAAATCTCTTCAAAGTTTCTCACACAGATCAAAGTAAGTCCAGCTGTTACATCCAATATTCAAGAAACCTTTCACTCCTTCAAATTGAACCGAATCTCAAAAAAATTACCTAAGTCTATGAACTCTTTGGAAAGAATATGAACTTCTAAATCTTCTCTCATTTAACTTTCTCCATTGTTAGGAGTTCAGCAGAGCTTCAAGAACCATAAACTGTGACCTGACTTTTAAAAAAGAAATCACTTGAAAATTGCTTTGTTATATGCAAGAATGTATTTCTGAAATTGCCTGAATATTTTCTGTAAATGACTGAAGTAAGATGTGAGCATCACTGAAACACCTAAGAAGAAAATTTCCAGGAACTTCAATGTACCCAAGTTTTCAACCTTTATGGTCATTTCCTTCCCATATTTAGTTATATTCATACTTTTACTACCTTTAAGAGTTGCAAAAATGCCCCAAAGGAAACACAGATGTAAAGCCAGATGAAGCACAGCCTCAATTAGCGAGGGATCAAGAGAAGAGCCACTTCCCCTCACTGATTTTACCTTCAAAACTTCTTACTTGCTTGTTGAGACTCACCTTTTTGTTCACTCTGAAGTTAAGTTTGTGGGTTTGGCTAAGCATTAATCTCTGAGCAACTGTGAATGTCATACCCTTCCAAATTTCTGTCCTACAATAACCATGTGTTATTGAAAATTCAGCCTGCAAAGATCCATCACACTGTCCTGTTCACAGCAATTGAGATTTATCAAGAGCTGTAAGAAGCTCAGCATTAAACTGTCAACAAAACTCACACAGTCCAGACCATCCAACACAAAGCATGAATGTATCCATTACACGTACCTATTTATTGCAGATACTTTCCGAGTTTCAAGAAGCATATAATCTTGAAGAACTGCTTCAAGTTCAGAATCCAAGATCTGATAAAAAAGATTATATATTTTTAAAGTCATTAAAAGTATATGGCTTAAGCATATAAAATGAAAAAAATATGCATTGTGCAAAATTACTACTTAGAAATGAGCCCATGAGCCAGTCCTTCTGAAGCTGTGCATTACCTGAGAAATGTTGTGGGTGATAACAATGATGGTAATTTATAGCACATTACATTTAAGGTATATAATATTGTATAGATTCTTAAGCAACTTCTACACATGAGTTCAAAATTAGTAGAAAACTCCAAAAAAAAAAAAAAAACACAATTTTCAAATAGTAATTTTGCTACAATCATTTGCAATGAAAAAACAAAAACAACATATTGAGTATGAAAAACTGCCAATGGCATATCAGAAAATATAAATGATTTAGGAAACCAAAGCATCTTTATGTACATTTAAGCAGTATTCTGCCTTTAGCTTGCAGCAAAACAGTGACATGAATAGGGAAACCACATGAAAAATCAACGAGTATCCTTAAATGCATTATTTCTTTAATGTCCAAAAATGCTGAACATGGCAGTTCTGTTACAGGTGTGAAATTCTGGATGTACATCCTTGTAAGGATACATATAACACCTAATCACAATTAGTCCCAAAGTCTCTGTAAATTTTCCTGGTGATTCTCACACAATGACCCTGAGCACAGTGCATTTATTAAATCTGATGTGCTTAACAAGGCAAAAAAGGAAGAAGATGCAGCAGTAGAAAGAAATAGGCTCAGCAGACTAAGGAAAGACACAAAGGAGAAAAAAAAATAAAAGGAAAAATGGGAAGAAAGTTCATGTGTCCAAATGCACCTGGTCTAATCTCTGTTCTGCATAATCACCATCATTAGTACATGCTTTATTGAGTATTTCAGTGGCACTATTGGCAACTTGGCATTCTGCAACGAGAAACACCATTTCAGACAGTATTGCCACACAGGCACAGATCTTAATGATAATTAAGAGCCTATATTAGACAAAGTCTTTCTCTTTTCTTTCCACAGAGTTTTTCCTGAGCTTTCCACAGCAGCTGTCCTAATGGTACCTACCACATGATTCCCAGTGAAGGCAAAGAGAATCAGCTACAGAATTGTCTATGCCCGCTATGCATCAACGGTCACCTGGCTGGGGGCACCTATGTGTCCCAGCTGAAGAGCAGACATTTGCCTCTCCAAAGGATCAGCCCACCCAAGGAGTCCTGGACTCCCTCTGCTCCCTTCTGTGAGCTGGCAATTTTCAAACAGAGAGATGAAATGTAAATATCAGCACGGATAATTATTTCACTGCTCATTTTTTGCAAGATAATCAGACAGAAAGATAAGATTCACTCTGAGGAACAGAAGTAGTAAAAATTTTTATCCAGCAACAGCATGGAAGATTCTGCCATTTCTTCTTACAAAAGCAACAGTTTGTTGATTTGTAGCTGTTGCCTACTTTCATGTGCAAGAACAACAGAAATCTCTCACTGGTCTTCTCTACATATTTTCAGGCAATCGCTACAAACATGACAACTTCTAGGATTATTTATGCTACACACTGTGTAGCCATTCCTGCTGTTGGTGTCAGCTGCAGACAAGCCAGGCTCAGAAGCTCAGATTCAATCACACAGGCACAAGTAACATCACTACCTCTCCACCCTTTGCACCTCCTACTCAATTCCCCAAAAGAGATTTCCACAATCATGCATAATCACAATGAGAATGTCATTAAAGTGAATCTCAGCAAAATACTACCTCTAAAATGAGTGGGAGCTACTTATTAGATAATACCAATAAAAAACTGCAAGATCAGAAGGTGGTCAAAGTTTACACTTTATTTTCTACAGTAATGTCTTCCTTTTTTTCCTACAGTAACGTCCTTCGTTTTTCTACTTCTTCATCAGTTAGCCTTGTAACAACTTTTTCCACAGAGAATCACAGAAAACCTCCAGTTGGAAGGCACCCATAGAAGGCATCCAAGAATCACTGAGTCCAGCTCTCTGTTCCTTGCAGGACTACCTATAACTAGGCCAAATGACTATGAGCATTGTCCAGACACCATTTGGGTTCTGACAAGCTCTGTGCCGTGACTATTTCCTTGGGGAACCTGCTCCAGTGACTGACCACCCACTCAGTGGAGCACCTCTTCATAACACCCAATCTGAACTTCCCTGCAACTTCATTCCATGTCCTTGAGTCCTGTCACTGGTCCCCAGGGAAAGGACATCAGCACCTGCACCTCTGCTGGCCTCTCCTGAGGCACTCCTTAAGCTATGTTTTCCCTCTTATTTATCCCCTTCATTTCTTACCTAATTTCTTACCTAATTTATACCCATTTTCCTTCACTTGCAAGGCCTCTGCAACTGACAAGCACTCATCTCACCACACCTTGACAGGAATTACTGCCCATCAGATGTAGCACCTTAACCACCTAAATGTAGGCTGAAACATCTTCAGCCAAGTGACCTTGACAAGAGGCAGAGATTCCAGGGATTGAACTGTCAGGTCCTGCAAAACTTGTGTCATAAAGGTATCCTTCAAACTGAATAGGTGTAAAACCCTACTAATTCGATAATGCAGAAAATTATATTTCTCACAGACACATTTCAGGGGATTGTTGACCTGAGAATTTCTTATGACATGTTTACAGAAAAATGTTATGAATTATTGCATGGCTGAGATAGCTCTGTGACAGAATGTTTGCAACGAAAGATAAGAACAATTGTGTGTTAAGTACAAGCACACAATTTGCTGTGCATAATATTAGCAGGGTTTATTTTAGAATTGACCACCCACCTGACTGTTCCAAAAAACCTCCTGGAGTTGCTACAAGACGCCAGAGAAAGTTTTCACTTGTAGCAGACTTTCTGTCTTTAATAACACCAGCTGTCGCTTTTACAAACACATTATGCCCTTCACATATTATCCTGTATTCTGCAAACACCAAAAAACCCTAAACTCTCCCACAGTTATTAACATCTGCTTCACTTACTGATTCTGACAAACTGAAGGACAAAGGCATGATTTAACAGATTGCTCCACATAAAGCAGCTATGCAGTCCACAGAAGGATTCATCAAATGCCCCTGTCAGAGAGCTTTACAAAGCACAGCTTAATGAAGGTATGCAAATTGCTATAATATATAAAATGCCTGATACCACTTCAACATGCCTATGAAATCTATGGAGAATGGTAAGATATATCAATCTAATTTGTCTTTGAAATAAAGTGATTTGGTTTCCTCCAGATAATTTCAATCTTTTTTTTTTTTTTTCTTTAATGCCCTGAAGCACACATTACATACAAAGAACTACTGCTTTTGGCACTGGAAGATGTGATTATTCAATAGAAAAAACATGCAGCAAGAGACAAACTGGAAGCACACTGGTATTCTTCAATATTTTCCTTCAATGTTTTGACATGCTGGCACTTTTAAAAAATTGTTTTTTCCAAGCCTTGTTGCATTTAAACAGCTCCTATTTTTTCTGCTGTTGCTTGATGCGAGGTTGAAGCCTGAGTGCAAGTCAGGCTGATATTTACAGCATGAGGAAATGCTCAGATATGAAAGTGCACCAGAAAACAACATGCATCCAGGATGATTGCTTCTGCAGCTGTTTTCAACATTATTGATCTAGAAATTTGATCTTTTTTTTTTTTTTCCATCAAGATAAGGAAAGAATAGCTTATGAGCTAAAATTATTTTCGATGGAAAAAATCAACATTTTCTAGAGCTTTATCCCTCCTGAGAACTGAAAGTTCCTTTCACCAAATGACTTGGAAAAAAAAAATGTATAAAAATACACTTATGTTTTGTCACAGAAGCTAAAACCCACAATCACCCTTTAAGATCTTTGTGGAAAAATAAAAAGAACGTCTTTTTTTGTTTTTTTTTTTTTACTCTGGAAAAATAACACATTAAAAAGAACATGGCACAGCGTGTGCGCATCAGAAACTAGAAGGTGCAAAGTTCCTGGATCTTGGCTTTACCACTTACATTTAAGGCCAGGCAGGTGAGAAAGAGGACTGTGAAGTAGCATGATTATCTCTTTGTCTCTCATGCTGGGACCATCAAAGGAAAACGAAGCTAGGTAACACTTTCTCGGGTGGTTCTTGGTTATGTTATGTTAGGAGAATTCCCAGTATAGTAGTCAACAGATAAACAGTTTCAACTCTTACTTTATGTCACAGTATGATAGAATCACTTAGGTTATAAAGACCTCTGACATCATCGAGTCCAACCATTAACTCAGCACTGTGAAAGCCAGCACTAAATCATGTGCCTAAGCACCACATCTACCCGACTTTTAAATACTCCCAGGACTGGTGATCCAACCACTTCCCTGGGCAGCTTGTTCCAATGCCTGACCATCCTTTTGCTGAAGAAATTTTTCCTCCTATCCAATCTAAACTTTCCCTGGCAAAACTTGAGGCCATTTCTTCTCATTTTATTGCTTGTAACCTGGGAGAGGAGACTGACTCCTACCAGTTTGCAACTTCAAGTAGAGAGGGGTAAGGTCCTCCTAGGCCTCCTTTTTTTGAGGCTAAACAATTTCAGTTTCCTCGGCCGCTCCTCACAAGACTTGTGCGCTAGGTCCTTCGTGCATTAGATGTTTCTTGTTAAAACAGAAGTAATTGCTGCTACTGTCAAAGCTAGACACAAATTTTGCTCAGTGCCTTAGGCAAAATGACCAAGATGAGCAGTACTTGGTGCAGGATTCTCAAATCTCTCTATCATGGGACCACAGTTTCTGCACTGAGAATTAACTAAATTGTAAAATAAGAGTCCAAGTTGGAATACCATGTCAGAAATGTATTGTGATCTCCTCATTTTAAAGGCACTAACTTGTAAAATTCTTTCCATTCTGTTACACTAAATATTCAGTATGTGCCAGGCACCATGTAAAAAGCTTTTATTTCTGTGCAAATGAATATACATTAGAGTGAGTGTTTATAACATTTTTCTAGCTTTGGATTTATATAACTGACAATTAAGTGGTGATATCTTAAACACTATGTATCACTTTTACATGCCAGTATCACTTCTAGATGCCAGTTAGCAATATTTAACAAAGCAGGCAGTTCTCATTTTTATGTCTTTTGTTTTTGCATTCAGCTTTGGTCCTCCAGCTTTACATTCAATCAAACACTAAAATCAGGGAATAAACGAACACGACAAGCCTTCCTTTATTCTACCTCATTTCTCAATATACCTCTTTCAGCTTCCATCATTACCATGCCTATTTTAAATTTGTTCTTTTTAACATAAATCTACAAGTACTGAAAAATCTCTCCCCTTTTGACTGTGCATCAAGGCCAACAAATTCACAGCTGATATAGGCAACAAAGGCATATTAAGGAAGTTCCATGTCACACCTCCTCTCTTATCTCTTGAACCTATATAAAATTATACAAATTATTGTAAGTAAAATTAAACATTCTAACTTTTCCCTGAAATAGAGAGAAAATTATTATTCTTGAGAGTCAATCTTCTTATAGCTCCCTTAAGATGTAACATCTAATAGATTTTAGGGTACAAAAAGAGCCTCTAATAGAGATTCCAGACTCAGTTTAAGAAAACAGCTTCAATGAAGTATATTAGCATGTAGACCATCATTGACAAAATTACAGTCATACTTTGTGCAATAGAGTGTGCTACATGATAATGCACAAGACATTTTTTTAACCTGTTACCTTGTGGTGGTTTGTCAGGGTTTTTTTCTTCAAGAACAGCAGCATTTAAAATCAGGATGTACTGGTTTAACAAAATAGGTGAGAAGCAGAGCCAGTCCACCCCATCCCACATCCCTACCCACTGACAGATTCCTGCCATCCACTGTAGTGAGGATATTAACCCATGGCTGTTATGGACAAACTACCTACGCTGGACAGCAACATAATCAGTAACAGCAAATGGTTCTGGGACAATCCTGAACTGACACTGAAGTAGGTGAGAAAGTGCAATCCTTGCTTTGATAAGCTCCTTGGCAAGCTAGTACAAATGCATGTTTCCTGTTAAAAAAAAGAAAAATGTAAGGGGAAAAAAAAAAAAAGTTTTTTAGATTTCAGACCTTTTTCTACTCAAAGAGAGTGAATTTCCAGTGGCTGAAAATGCCCTCTTTCCCTGACCTGGAGGAAAATGCAAGAAAGGACTCACTGCTCTGAAATTAGGTTTCAAAAGTAACATCCTAGGTCCAAAGACTCCCAACCTGAAATATTTCTGTGGAAGTATTGAGCAACATTACTCAGTATTTCTGAAGGGAAGGGTCTCCACCTGCCCTGACAAAGACAGGGGAGGCACACAACACAGCCACTGCTTTTGGTTTGACACTGCAGAGCCTAAGCCACCTTCCTCCATCTCTACAGAGTGTCTGAGATACAAAGAAATGTGCTGCTGTCACTGCAGTCTAGAGGTTGGAATAGAAATTTCATAAGGAAATACATACCTTTTGGGGTTTTTTGTTTTAAAAGCAAGGCAGAAGCAATGCACTCTTCATACCAGTGAAAGACTGGCTAAACAGCTTTATTATTTATTCTTCATTAAAGAATACTTTACTTATGAATGCAATAGATGCAATAAATCTCTAAGCCTTTACCTTTCTAATTAAAGTGACAACTCTTGGAAACCCCGTTCATATCATCGTAAGGAATGTAAAAAAGGCTTCCAGTAAGTTCAATACAGGCAATATTTTTTACAAGACTTATGAGGATAACATGGGTAAATTGAGTATGACCATGACATTCATTTGTCCTGGAAAGTCCTTAAATACTAGTACCATAACATCTGGATATTATGATACCCCATTCCTGCATAAAAGGAGGAATCACTCAGAAATACACACCAGTAACATCCCATCTTAGGAACCACAGGTAAGTAAAAAAATCCGTAAGAGAAATGACAGGACCATCAAATCCTCCTTGAAACAGATACCTTTTATAATGGGGGCCAGATGTAATTCCCAGCTGTTTGCTTACATTACTTGAAAGAAAGAAAATTATAATCTTCCCTTCTGTCACAGAGCCAGCACAGAAGATGGAAGAGATGATCTGTGAAGAGGAGCAAGATCAAACAACTTGAGAAGAATCTAGGAAGCCTTCCTAAGCAGTCAGTCATGCCTGCTGTTATAAAAGGAGGTCAGGCACCAAGATGTCATTCTCTGAAAAGTCAGATCCAATGAGGAATAGCTCATCAAGATAAGAATAATTAGCAGACAGGATAGTGGCAGAAGTAGTTCACCATGGTGATGATAAAACAGTATTAGGAAAGCAGGGCCATTTTAAGAAAAGGCAGCTAAAAATACCTGCCTAGCACACACTTCTCCAAGTTCTTCTCCTCTCCAGTATGCTGATGCTTTAAAGTTAGCTGTCCCAACAGACAGCCCTGTACTGTCTGCCAGTGTCACAATGACTTACAGTATGCTGTGGTACGCTTGCAGTCTCTGAGGATTGTGTGTCTCTGTGAATGATGAGGATGGCTGCATTTTGTTCCAGTTACTGTGAATTAGGAGCAGAACCCATTGACTAGCAAGCTTTCAGCACAGGCTTCAGCTGGGAAAAGGCTGGGTACAGTGCTTGGGCTGCAGTGTTGAAAGAATACACTTCTCAGAAAGATGAACTGGGTCTTAGCCAGGCTTCTGTTCCTGCTTTGCCCAGGAGGACTGATGACACAGTGTCTTTTCCACAGAGACACATGCACTCCACACAGGCCCTTCCTAGCATCACCAACAAAAGACCAAGAGCAGAATCCCATGTTTTTCAGGAAGAAACATCCCAAACTCCAAGGGTCTGGCAACAACAAGGAAATTCTTGTACTGACCTTGGACTGCAGCCTTCCGGCTTCTGTTAAAACCAGCAGAAGCCACTAACCTCTGCATTAAACATGAAATAAATGATTGTGTAGACACATGAGCAGTGGCCAGTCTCCTGTTCAGCCCTTTTGGTAACACTATGACTTCATATTGCATGCCTGGCTGTTTTTTTTTTTTTAATCCCTTCTACATATTCTTATAAGAACTTCCCTAAATTTACCAAATTCTCTCCAAGTTTTGTTTTTCTTCTCAACTAGTGCACTTGGAGTTTATTCCACAACTTCGCCCTCTTGGGATGTTTGAAAAATTTCTTCTAATGTTCACTCTAAATTAATTTATGACTAATTAATAAACATATTATCTTGAGCAGTTATTATTCCTCAATTTCAACAGCTCTCCTCCTTCTCTGGTGTTTGCCCACCAAAGAAATTTAGCACAAAGGTTTCATTTCCTGGACATTATATGCAAGTTACTAGGAATGGAAGCTTAGCATAGTTTGCCAGAGAGTCTGACAGAAGGTAACCAACTACTGGGAACACGTATTTAACTTTTTTTTTTTTTAAAAACTAATAAACAAAAGGCAGATGCTGATTTCCTTTCCTAGTTACTCCAGTATAAACCAGGAATGGTTGGACCTGTATGGAGAGCAATCCATAAGCTGTGGCTAGTGGTAAGAACTGCATCTGAGCAGGCATCTGCTCAGGGCTGCAGTGAGGATTGTGAGCACTAAGCTGTCAGCAGAGAAGGAATATCTGATAGAGAACAGAAGAGCGATTGGCATCTGTCATGTAAGAACCATTTTTTAGAGGCCTTCGAAAATGAAAGGCATTGATCACAGATTTTCTTCAGTCCAAAGAAACTTGAAAACCCATATATCTGGCATCTAGACTCATACTCTCTGGCTAAATGCTGTACCTGCTTCAGTTCAGATTGGACACAGAGAAGAAGTTCAGTGGGAGGATGACTGGTCTCTGGATCAGGCTCCCCAGGGAAGTGGTTGCAACCTGAGCCTGTCAGAGCTCAAGGCACATCTGGATGATGCTCTGAGTCATATGG